>NC_066523.1:6692580-6730080 GCF_024679095.1 Eriocheir sinensis | reverse complement strand
TTATAATAGAAACACTCCAACACATGTCTCTCACTCGTAACACCCTCCCAACACCCCCCAACACCTCCCAAACCACCCCAGCAACACAAAAACAACAGCAACACTCACCCAGCAGGAGGAGTTTCACGTCCTTAGCGGCCTCGTTCGCGTCCTCCTTCATCTTCCTCTCGATCTCCTTGTTCCTCGCCCTCGCCGCCCGGTCCTCCGCTGACATGGTGCACCCCATCCTGAAGATACCCACGGTGAAGGAGTAGCAGCAGCAGCAGTAGATGTAGTAGTAGTAGTGGTGGTAGTGGTAGTGGTGGTGGTAGTGGTGGTGGATAGACGGATGAGGAGGTTGTGCTGTGATAATTTGGGAGTTTTCTTCTTTTTTCTTCTTCCTCTTCTTTACTCACTTGCTCTTGCGGTAGTTGTCGTATTGATGGTAGTCGTAGAAGTAGTCGCTAACGTGTCCTTACTGAGTCGTAGCAGTAGTAGGCGTAGGCGTAGTAGCAGCAACAGTAAAGGAAGAACAAATACGAGAGAAGGGAGGAGGAGGGTTGGTAGCGGGTAACGGTGGAGAGGTGGACTAGAATTACTCAGATCAAATATTACCACTGACGTCGTTCTGATGGAGCCGCCACACCGAACACTCTTATTCCTCGACTTTATCCCTCTTCTTTCACGCCCACTCCACGCCCACTCCTTCACTCAGATTGTTGCTGGGCTCAAGGGCGTGGACAAAGGGGGGGAGAGTTGGGGAGAAGGGGTGAAGGAAGGCCGGTAAGGGGAAGGGGAGACGAGGGGAGGAAGGTGAGGGGATTGAGGGATGGAGGGGTGACAACACGCACACACGACTGAGGAGGAGGAGGGATGGTGGAGGGGACGCAGGTAGGTAAGGTGAGGAGGAGGAGGAGGAGGTGAGGGTTGGGGGTTTAGGGGGAAGGGGGGGGGGGGAGTGACGCGTGGTGAGGTAAATTACTCCAACACACAAAAGGGCAAATGCTACTCCCTTTCACTCTCTTTTTCTCTCTTTTTCCTTCCTTCTTCCTCTTTCTCTCTTTTACAAACGCACACACGAACGCACGCACGCAAGCCACGCCACGCCTCTTTGTCAGCACTCCAGCACCACCACCCTTATCAACACCACCATCATCTTCACCACCACCACCAGCACACCAACAGCAACACGAGTGGACAGAGACCGGAAAGCAGGCACAGTAGCAGTCCTTGTGGTCGCAGTAGGAGTCGTTCGGGTAGTCTGGTGTCCTTTCCTTCTAGCTCACCACCCACTGCGGTCTCTCGCCCTCCTCGGCCTGCTAGTCGTCCGGCTGCGTGCCAGTCACCCACGCAGCCACCGGGCCACGAACCCTCTCCCCTCACCTACTGGTATCCAACTGGCTCGCTCGCTGCCTCGCATTCACGGGTTGCCCTTCCCCTCAGACCTCAACTAACCTCCCCTCACTCTCACCTCACCCGCCCCGACCGGCCACCCACATATGGCCTTAGGAGGGACGGGAGGAAAGGAGGGAGAGGAGGGAAGGATGGTGTGGACTGGGAGTAGGAGAAGTGTGTGTGTGTGTGTGTGTGTGTGTGTGTGGAGAGGAGGGAGAGTGGAAGTGTGTACGTGTGTGTGTGTGTGTGTGTGTGTGTGTGTGTGTGTTGCTGGAGCGAGAGAGAGAAATTTAAAAGAGAGAGAGAGAGAGAGAGAGAGAGAGAGAGAGAGAGAGAGAGAGAGAGAGAGATGCTGCAGGAGTGGAGGAATGAAAAAAAATCGATGATGTAAGGGAGGAAGGAAAGGAGAAAAAGGGAGACCATGAAGTTAAGGAGGAAGGAGAGAGAGAAATAGAAAAAAAAGGAGGATAATGAGAGAGAGAGAAAAAAAGTGATTATGTAAGGCGAAAGACGAGTAGCAAAGTAAGAGAGAGAGAGAGAGAGAGAGAGAGAGAATCATTAGTGGAATGGAAGCTTAAATGGGAAGGAAAGATACGGAGCAAAAGTTAACAAATGACATGAATGGAGGGAATTCGAAGAGGAAGAAATCTGTTACTTTGGAGATTGAAAGTAACAGCGAAGAAGACAATAATGACTCTCTCTCTCTCTCTCTCTCTCTCTCTCTCTCTCTCTCTCTCTCTCTCTCTCTCTCTTATTGGAAATCGTATGAGCGCCAATTTGTGAGCTACTCAGAAAAAGACGGAAGAGGAGTATTCGGTTCTCTGAGAAATCGGCTCATCAGTTTCTACGCTTCCTTATAACGAATCAGAAAGCTTACTAATTACTAAGCTGTCAAGAAACTACCGTACTTTGACGTTATGGCTTTTTAGTGAATAATTGACCCTTAAGGGATACTTTTATATGTTTCGGAATTTAAGAGGCGGAAAATATAGGTCCCGAAGTCACACACAGGCTTGCAGAGAGCGACACAAGAAAGAGATTTATAACACAATTGTGGAAAAAACAATCAAGAATACTAAAAGAAAAAGAGGACCAAGCAACAAGAAACATTATTATGAAGATAAGAAGAAACAGCCAAAACCGGAACCCGTTACAAAGGCTAAAATTCCGACGACCATATCCACTAGACTGGACTGATCGTAGGTAAAGAGTGTGATCGGGTGCTATTTCGTAATATGGGGGGATTAAAGTGTTGTGTGTGGCGGGTGAATGGCAGGACGTGAAACTCAGGTATAGATTCACCTGTGATTTAGAAAGAAGAATGGAATAGAGCAGCAAGTTCAGAAGCCAAGACCTATATTCTGACACGTTCGGTTTTCACATCTTTATACTAGAAAAGCATTATGGTATTGTGTGCGGCGGCTGAGTGGCAGGACGTGAAACTCAGGTATAGATTCACCTGTGATTTAGAAAGAAGAATGGAATAGAAGAGCACGTTCCGAAGTAAAGTCCCTTATACTCAGATGCGTTCGTTACTCACAATAAATATTCCTCAAGGCTACAAAGAAGATTGGTAAAGTTCTCATAAGTGCTTATCTATTTTTCTCATTCATGGTGCAGAAGCCTTGTCAAACTATCACTATAGGCTCATAGAACTAAATAAGAATGAAAATACTAACACAAACTCTATGAAAGCCTTGTCAAATGGGAGTGTGTAAGCTCTGAAATGTTCGGGAATAAGGACAAAGACAAGTACCCGTCGAATAGCTCACGGGTATGCCAAGTAATTGTAATGTTATCTAAGAATTATGTTTTTCTCTCTTTAATCTAAATAAAATATGAATCAGTTAAATAGAAGGTGGAAATAAGTTATCTCCGTCAGTAATTGCAGAGTTGATTAAATAAGAGCACGTAACGTTTGTTTACTTAGCACGTATAAAAGTCTTCGTTCACTAAGGTCGTCCAGAAGTCCCGCCTCATCCCTCACTCTCCCTTAATAATAACGATGGATCATATTGGGTCATATTCTTTAACATTTCGGAGCCCAAGCACACACATTTGACAAGACTTTCGTAGGAGTGTTGGGGCATTTCTAGGGAGAGTTTTATAACCCTTGTGGAAGGTTGACATTTCTTATGTACACTGAACCTAAAAAAACACCTATGAGAACGCAATTTATATTCTTTTCGACCTTTGTAAAGTGTTGATGTGAAAGGCGGAAGCGTCTGAGAATACCGACCATTGACTCCAAGCTCCTTTCAACCAACCAATCAGATCTTGTAGTTACAGAAGAATGGGCGGGGCTTCTGGGTCGGTTTAGTGTGAACGGTGACTAGAATTTGGGTTGGACCTCACCATTCTGTCATTTCATTACATAACTAAGAAATTAAAAAGCCGTCATAAGTAAGAATAAGTAAGGTTGTTTGTTTAGCAAGTGGTTTGGGTAAGACATATTAGTTTTGTTATAATTGGTTTATGGGAGGCGGAATATGTTAAAGATGCATAAAAGATATCAATCCAATCTAAAGGGAGAGCAAATAGTTAATGAGTCTGGTGGAGTGTGGCACCTCATCTATCGTTCTATGGATCACAATATGGCAGGTGGTCTAACGTCTCTATCTTTAAAGGGTCTCTCTCTCTCTCTCTCTCTCTCTCTCTCTCTCTCTCTCTCTCTCTCTCTCTCTCTCTCTCTCTCTCTCTCTCTCTCTCAGATTGTCTACAAGTTACGTAGTTAATCAATGGTCGAGCGAGAATTGAAATAACAAAATATTACTATCTGTCTCTCTCTCTCTCTCTCTCTCTCTCTTCATCCCCCTTTCTCCCTTCAACCTCTCTCTCTCCCTTCACCCTCTCTCCCTTCAACCTCTCTCTCTCTCTCTCTCTCTCTCTCTCTCTCTCTCTCTCTCTCTCTCTTTCAGTCTCCGTTAGTTTAGTTCCAATCAGAAAACTTCACCAACAATACATAAAATTCCTCGTGCCAAGAATAACAAACTGAGTCGAGTCGCGGCCAACAAGCCCAAGTAACCTTTCCACTCCCTTCCTTTCTTCCGTCTCAGTGATTTCCCTTCCCTTCCTTCCCGCCCACGCCACGCCACGCCTCACCTCACCTCGCCTCCGAGTGTCAAGAGCCAACACAAGACGATGGGGAGGACTGGATTTGTATTGTTGATTGTTTCTCGTTGTGTAAAGATGAAGGGGAAACTTTTCTTTTTAAGTCTTTCCCAATAGTCTATTCTTGTAGCACGCGCATGTGTGTTTAACTTTTAACTGTTAATCATTCATTCTTTTTCACTGCCTCGTTGGAAGTGAGAAAGGGGAGGAGGAAGGATTAGGAAGGGGTATAAGAATGAAGAAAGAGTAGGAGGATGTACATAATTAGGAGGAGGAAGAGAAGGATAAGGAGGTGGAGGAACAGGAGGTAAGGGATGAGGAAGATGAGAAGGATGAGGATTAAGAAAAGAGGAGAAAAGGAAAAGAAGAAACGTAAGAAGGGCAAAAAAGGAGAAGGAAAAAGCACAATGAAGAAATAAAATATACAAAGGAGGAGGAGGAGGAGGAGGAGGAGGAGGAAGACGAGAAGGAGGAGAAAGTACGGAACCCGGATGAGAAAAAGGAAATTGTAGAAAAGAAAAAGGAGGAAAAGAACGATAAAAATGAAGAGGAAGAGGAAGGCGAATAAAGGAGAGGGAGAAAACGGAAATACAAAGAAAGAGCAGGAGGAGGAGGAGGAGGAGGAGGAGGTCAATGAAAAAGAAAAGAAGGAAAGAGAGGAAAAGGAGGAAGGGGAAGGAAGGAATTGGAGAGAGAAATAACAGCACAAAAAAATAATAATAATAAAATAATAAATAAAAATAAATATAGACAATAAATATTCAACACATAATATTCCCATCCCATCTCTTCCCATTCCTATCTCCTTACAGTCCCCTATAATCCGTCGCCTCCTGCCGAGACAAAAAAAAAGAATAATAATAATAGAAGAGAAAATATTGTGCCCTAAGGAAGAAGAGGAGGAAGAGAAGGATAAGGATGAGAAGGAAAAGAACGGCGAGGAAAAGAGGGAAATGAAAAGGAGATACAAGGAAGAAGAAGGAAGAGGGAAGGAGAAGAAGAGGAAGAGGAAAAGTATGGGGGTAGGAAGAACAGCAAAGAATGACGATAGAAATACAAATAGATATTCAACATTTGCTTTACCATCTCATCTCTTCCCATCTCCTATCTCCTTACAGTCCCCTGTAATCCGTCGCCTCCTGCCGAGACAAAAAATAAAAAATAATAGAGGAGAAAATACTGTGCCGTAAGGAAGAAGAGGAGGAAGAGAAGGATAAGGATGAGAAGGAAAAGAACGGCGAGGGGAAATGAACAGGAGATACAAGGAATAAGAAGGAAGAGGGAAGGAGAAGGAAGACGAAGAGGAAAAGGGAGGTGGGAGGAACATCAAAGAATAGCGATACAAATACAAATAGATGAGTATAAGGAAAAAGAAGGATAAGGATGAAAAGGAAACGAACGACGAGGAAAAGAGGGGAATGAAAAGGAGATACAAGGAAGAAGAAGGAAAAGGGAAGGAGAAGGAAGACGAAGAGGAAAAGGGAGGTGGGAGGAACAGCAAAGAATGGCGATACAAATACAAATAGATGAGTATAAGGAAAAAGAAGGATAAGGATGAAAAGGAAACGAACGACGAGGAAAAGAGGGAAATGAAAAGGAGATTGACAGAAAGCGATGGAGGGCATAGGAACTGGAGAGAAGCGAAAACACCAAAGAAAGACGAAACAAATAAACATGAATATAATTTCCCATCTCTTCCCATTTCCTCCTCCTTGCCGTCCCCTGCAATCCGTCGCCTCCTGCCGTGACAAAAAATGGTAATAGAGGAGAAAATATTATGGCGTTAGAGTATATAGAGCGACTCCATAAAGAAGTGAGAGCTCTTTTACTTGTCAAGATAAGCAGTAATCACAAGGGACCTTTATTTACGACTATGGTGTTGTTATTGTTTTTTTGTTTGTTTGTTTGTATATGTGTGTGTTTGTTTGTTTCATGGCTTGTAGTGCGTCTTAGGTCGTCATGTAACTGAGGCTTGTTTTGTTTTTTTGTTGTTGTTTTTGTATATTCTTTGTTTTCTTTTTCTGTCCTTGTCTGGTTTTCCTTTACATAACCGAGGCTTGATTTTCTTAGCTTGCTTTTGTTTGTTTGTTTGTTTTTGTGGTGTTGTGATTTTTGCCTTTTCTTCTTTTTCTCTCTTCTGTTCTTTTTTTTTTCTTTCTTTGTCCTTGCCTTTGTTTTCTTTTTCTTTCCGTTCTTTCTTATATTTCATCACTAACTTCTCTCATTCTTCTTAATTTTTATCTCCTCCTCTTTTATCACCCGTTATTTCGTTATGTATTTCTCTTTTGTCATTCTGTGCCAATTTTCCTCTTTCATTTGTTTCATCTATTCTTATTCTTCTTTCTTTCTCTTTCTCTTATTTTCTTTCTCTTTTTCTCTTACTTTTACGTTTATTTCATTTTTATTTCATCACTACTTCTTCTTTGTTTTTTCGCCTTTTTTGCTTTCTCTCTTATTTCATCATGTTTTTTTTTTCTCTATGTTGTGTAAAGTTTCGCGTTTCCTCTTCTTTTTTTTTTTGAAGCTTGATTTTTATTGCTTTTGTTATTCTCTCTTTCTCCTCCTCTTTCACTCCCACTCTTTTATTTTCTTTCTTCATCCTTGTCTTGTTTTACTTTCTCTCATATATCATCGCTTTTCATTATTCTTTTGTTTTGTCTTCCTGTTTTTTTTTCATTACTCTTCCTTCTTCTTTGCTCATTTTTCTTCCTGTTTTATGATTTTTCGATTTCTATTCCATCTTCTTTGTCTGTCTATCTTTGTTTTTGTTTTTCATTTCTCTTCTTTTATCACTTGCTTGCATGTATTGACGAATCTATTCAATTCTCAGTATTTCACTTTTCTTTTTTTCTTTTCTTTTTTTACCTGTTTTTTCTCTTCCTCTTTCAATCTATTTTCATTCACTATTCCTTCATTTTTGTCTATTTTTTCTCTTCCTATTTCAATCTATTTTCATTTACTAGTCCTTCATTTTTGTCTATTTTTTCTCTTCCTATTTCAATCAATTTTAATTTATTAGTCCTTCATTTTTGTCTATTTTTTCTCTTCCTATTTCAATCTATTTTCATTCACTATTCCTTCATTTTTGTCTATTTTTTCTCTTCCTGCTTCTTTATATATTCCTCTGTATTGCGTTTTCGTATAATTATTCTCTCTCTCTTTTGTTTGTCTGTTTTTTATCGCTTTTGTTCTCTTCTTTTATCCTCTTTTGGCTTCAACTCATCTTCTTCATTCTTTATTCTCGTCTTATTTTCCTTTCTGTCTTTCTCTTACTGTTGCTTTTATTCTCGACACTATTTTTGTGCCTAAAACATTACTTCTTTTTTTTATTAATTTTGCTCTTTCTCATTTTTTTTTCCGGTTATTTCATCCTGTATTCCTCTTGGTTGAGTATCCGTAATGCTTTTCCTCTTTCTTTTGTTTCCTTGTTTTGTTTTATTCTCTCTACATTCTTTTTCCTATTTTCGTTTCTCTTTATCTTGTATTTCATCACCGTTATTTCTTCTTTTCTTGTTTGTTTTTTTCTCTTCCTCTTTTATTACCTGATGTTTATTTAGTTCTGTATTCTTCTATGTCGCGTTTCCGTGTGGCATATTCTATTCTTTTTGTTTCCTTGTTCTGGTTTTTTTTCTTCTCTTTTCTCCCCTTTCACTTCTACTTTTTCTTTTTTTCTTTATCCTTGTCTTATTTTCCTTTCTCTCTCCTTTTCTTTAACTGCTTTTACCTCTTATATTCCATGACTATTTCTTCTATTTTGTTTATTTTGTTTAACTCAATTTTCCAGTTTTTTCATTATATATTTTTCTTTACGTTTTGGATACGTGTCACATATCCTTTTTTTTTTTTTACTTCTTTTATCGCTTTTTTTCTCCCATTTTTCTCCTCTTTCTCTTCTATTCGCATTCTGCTTTACTTCGCCTTTTCTTATTCTCCTTTCTCTCTTATGTATCATGGCTATTCCTTATTTATTTTTTGCTTGTTTTTCTCATCCTGGTTCATCATAATTCCTGTGTTGCGTCTACGCGTGACATTTCCTCTTCCTTTTCTTTTCTTCTTTTCTTCTTCTCTTTTCTCCCCTCTCATTCATTCTACTCTCATTCCTTCCCTCTTTATCCTTGTCATATTTCCTTCTCTCTCTCTTTGTCTAACTGCTTTTACTTCATCACTATTTCTTTTTTGCCTTATTTTTCCTCTTACGTGACATCTCCTCTTCTGTGACAGTTCCTCTTCCCTTATATACACACACACACACACACACGAGCGTTACGTATAAGGCCTTCACGTGCGGCGGAGTGTGCGTCGCTTCATGAATACTTGAGAGAGAAGAAAAAAGAACAGGAAGAGAAGGAGGGAAAAAATATCATATCCCCCGTCGAGAATATTCCCTCTACACACACACACACACACACACACACACGCTTCCCATCCCTCCCACCTCCTCACCCTCCCACACCCACACGGAAGAATAAGCCTGTTCCTCTGTACGTGTGTTAGATCGATGGAAAGGGAGGTCGAGAAGGGGGGGTTCGATCCCTCTTGGTGGGTCGTCCTGCCGTGTAATCTAGGCGCCGAGGTAAATGCTTAAGTGAATACAGGGCGGGAGGATTACGAGGAAAACGGTAATAACAGAATCGGCGCCGCTTGGGAGACAATGAGCGTGATGAGGAGGAGGAGGTGAAGGGGACGGTTAACGAGGACGGATAACAAAGGGAAAATTAACATTAAACAGATAAATATTGAGAACGGAATAAAAACGTCAATACATGCAAACAAGTGATAAAAGCAGAGAAATGAAAAACGAAAACAGAAAGACAGACAGACAGACGAACACAAAGAAAGATTACAAGAAAAGACAAGAAAGTGAGAAAACAAGTGAGAAAGAAAGAAAGAAAGGTAGCAAGATAGAGAAAATAAAGAAAATGGATTAAGAAAGAAAAATGAAAGAATAACACTAAGAAGAACATAAAAGAGGAAGAGTGAAAGTTAAAGAAAATATCAAGTTAAGAAAATATAAAAAGAGAAAGCCGTGACGTGAACGCAAGCTGTCGTAACCAACTAAAAAAAGGGGAAGAAAAAAATAAGAAAACCATCAGAAGCCTCACGATTAACCATAAAAACCGAACTTTGTGAGAAGGTGAATTTTGGCGAGTGGCACCGATGACTGTAAAAAGCTTGAAGAGGGAGGTGAAGAATGGTGATGACCGTGGTGGTGGTGGTGGTGGTAATAATGGTGGTGGTGGTGGTGGTGGTGGTGGTGATAATGGTGGTGGTGATGATATTGGTGGTGGTGGTGGTAATAATGGTGGTGGTGGTGATATTGGTGGTGATGGTGGTGGTGGTGATATTGGTGGTGATGGTGATATTGGTGGTGATGGTGGTAATAATGGTGGTGGTGGTGATATTGGTAGTGATGGTGGTGGTTAAGGAGGTTTAAGGGGTGGTGGTGGTGGTGGTGGTGGTGATAATGGTGGTGGTCATGGTGGTGGTGATGGAGGTAGTGGTGTAAGTGGTAGTGGTGGTGGTTATAGTATTCTCCTAAGTATTAGTGTTATCATATTGTTGCTGTTGTTACTGTTGCTGTTGTTGTTGTTACTGTTGTTGTTGTTGTTGTTGTTGTTGTTACTCTTATTATCATTAGTAGTGGTTCTTTTATCTTGTCTGGCTTGTAATTATTTTCCTGCTGATGAGTTATGGAATAAGTGAAGAGAGACAGTTTACACTTACCCGTGGAGTGGTGGCTAAGTGGTCGAGACCCGCAGTTGGCTGACGATATTTTAACCAGCGTCGAGTGGTTGAATAAATTCCACATGCTGTCCGGAGCTCCACCAAGCCACTCCTGTCAAGGGGAGAGACGGGGGACAGCATGAGCCGGAGAAAGGGGCATTAGCGTCACTATAAATAATGTTCGCCTACGCCACGCACGAGCTGGAGAGCAGTCGGTCAGTACAAAAACAAAGACAACAACAACAACAACAAAAAAGACAGCATTACATGAATAGTAAAACAACATTGCTATTCTGTTCCTAAGCTATATATTCATTAGTCTATCTCCTTTTATGAGCTATCCATCTTGTTGTTTATTTATCTGATTCTATTTTCATATTATAAGAAATGCAATGTTCCTCTCCAACCTTTATTAGCTACGAAGAGTGTGTTCCTAATATGATTCCGTGTCCATAACGTACAAAAACTGTAATGTCCTTTTTCAACTTTTATTTGATACGGAGTGTATTTATTCTTCATATTATTCCGTTTCCATGGCATAAAAATAAGTATGTTCTTTTTCTAACGTATTAATTTTGTTACGAAGAGTGTGTCCCTCTTTTGGTGATATAAAAACACGTAATGTCTTTCTTCTATTTTTTTTTCTTTTTCTTCTGTTTGGTTAAGAAGAATGTGTCTCAAATACTTCTCTTTTGATGATATAAAAATGAAATGTTCTTCTATTTATTTTTCTATTTCTTCTTCTAATTTGGAAGGAAGAGTGTGTCCCCTGTACGATTCCGATTCCATTATATATATAAAAAAAATCAAATACTCTTTTTCCATTTTTTCTTCCTATTTCTTCTTCTAATTTGAAAACGAAGATTGTGTCCTTTACACGTACGATTCTGCTTCCATGATATATAAAAAAAAAATGGTTTACTCTTTTTATATTTTTTTCCTATTTCTTCTATTTTGATGCGAAAATTGTGTCCTTTATACGATTCTGCTTCCATTATATAAAAAAAATGCAATACTCTTTTTCTATTTTATCCTATTTCTTCTTTTATTTAGATGCGAAGATTGTGTCCCTTATACAATTCTGCTTCGATTATATAGAAAAGTACAATACTCTTTTTCTATTTTTTCCTATTTCTTCTTCTATTTTGATGCGAAGATTGTGTCCCTTATAAGATTCAGATTCCATTATATATAAAAAAATGTAATGTTCAATTTATTTTCTATTTCTTCTATTTTGATGCGAAGAATGTGTCCCTCAAATGCTTCCATCTACTTAAGTCTCCGCAATGCTCTTAAAGAAAGCTGAATGGAGTCGTCACGGTTCAAAAGAGACGCGGAGATAACGAACTACCCACGGCTTCGAGGTCAGAGAGTCCGCCTCGCGTCACAAGGGCGTCACAGTTCGAGTCCCGGGCAGGTTGTTGGGAAAAAATATATTTTTCTCCAAACGTGATATATATAAATGTGTTTCCAAATAAGCAAGAAATTATCCGCATGAGAATAAGAAAGGGATTAACATAAGCCAAATATAAAAAAAAGAGACAAAATTACCACAAGAAGCTACATATAAGAAATAAATAAATTCCAATATAACGATGGAAAATGACGAGAAATAAACAAGAGAAAAAAAAGAAAGAAGAAAATATATGACACAGTGTAAAGAAATTAAAAAAAAGAACGCAGAAGAGAGAGAGAGAGAGAGAGAGAGAAAATCTGATAAGAAGAATGGGTCGAGGAGGAGGAGAAAGAGGAAGAGGAGGTGCAGGAGGAGGATAAAAAAAAAAAAAAAAAGAAGAGAAAGAGAGGAATAGCCTAAGAATTCCCTCTGGCACAATAAATCCTTTGACTAGACTTATAGAAAGAGGAGGAGGAGGAGGAGGAGGAGGAGGAGGAGGAGTGACGGTAAAGGAATGAGCAGTAAATTAAACAAGAAATGAAATGAGCAAGAAACAACATAAAGGAGGAGGAGGGGGAGGAGGAGGCAAAAAGGAAGCAATAAATTCAATAAGAAAATGGACAACGAGAAATATTCAGACGAAGAAGGAAGAATGGACACATAAAAACATGGAAAAGCACACGAGGAAGAACAACAACAACAACAACAACAACAACAACAACAACAACAACAACAACAACAACAACAACAACAACAAACAGAAGAACAAGATCAAGAAGAACAAGAAGAAAAGGAAGAAAGCTGAAGAAAGTTGAAATGTAGGAGTAATAAAAGGAAGGAAAAAAGAAAGGATAAAACATAAGGAATTAAATATAACGAATTAGGAAGAAAAAAAGAATAAGGAAATAAAAAAAGGAAGAGGAAGCGGAAGAAAATTAAAGAAAGAAAAGGAGCAGCGAAATTTTTAGGCCCTTTTGGTTTTTTTTCTATTCTGTTTCTTCTTAAACGTCACATAAAACAAAAAAAGAGGAGAGGAGGAGGAAGAGTGATAAAAAGAGGAAAAAAGAAAAAGACTGGAAATGATGCAAAGGAAACCAAACGTAAGAAAGAGTTAAACAGAAGAAAAAGAGAAAGAGGAAAGAAGAGGAATATGAAAACGAAGAAAAGGAAGAGGAGGAAAAGGTAGTCAGTAGATATGAAGTAAATAACAGGAAGAGGAAAAGGAAGAAGAAGAAAAAGATGGAAGAGGAGGAAAAGGAAGCGAAAGATCTGTGTATGTGTGTGTGTGTGTGTGTGTGTGTGTGTGTGTGTGTGTGTGTGTGTGTGTGTGTGTGTATAAATATATATATATATATATATATATATATATATATATATATATATATATATATATATATATATATATATATATATATATAGAGAGAGAGAGAGAGAGAGAGAGAGAGAGAGAGAGAGAGAGAGAGAGAGAGAGAATTATAGAGAGAGAGAGAGAAAAGGATTAATAATACGAGTAAGACAAAAAAAAGAAAGACGACGGAAGAAAACAAATGATAGAGGAAACAAGAGGAAAAAACAATAATTTAGTTGGCGTAATAGCAGAGGGTCAGAGACAGCATATCCCTCACCAAGCACGTAGAGAGGAAGATAACGACCCTAAATGGATGACCCGCATGCTCAAGCATGAGATTGATTTAAAGAGAGGAATTTTTAGGAAAATAAAAAACGGGGAAACCCACCTCAGGGGTAAGTATGCTGAACTAGCCAGGTCGGTGAAGAAGAACACCCGCCTAGCAAAAAGGAATTATGAGATTAGGGTAGCCAACAAGGCCAAAAGCGATCCCAAGGGCTTCTTTAAATTGAACAGAACGAAAACAAGGGAGAGAATTGGACCGTTGAAAACAAACACGGGAGAGCTCGTCGAGAATGGAGAAGATATGAGCCAAATGCTGAACGACTATTTCGTCTCAGTTTTAACGCAGGAAAATCTAACAACCATTCCGGAGAGAGTTCAGGTATAAGAGGGCGAAGACAACAAGTTGAGGGATGTGATCATCACTAGGCAAGTAGTTCAGGATGAGATTTGTAGGTTGAAGAAAAACAAATCGCCGGGCGCAGATGAAATTTTCCCACGAGTTCTGAAAGAATGCAAGGAGGTCCTCAATGGGCCCCTTACCGATATCTTTAAGGTGTCGGTAAATTCTGGGTATGTGCCCAACCAATGGTAAGTAGCTAATGTGACGCCGGTTTTCAAAAAGGGAGACAAGTCAGCCACCTCAAATTATCGGCCAATTAGCTTAACATCAGTTGTAGGCGAGATGTTGGAGTCAATTATAGCCAGAAGCATTCGGGACCATCTAGAGAAACATAGTTTAATTCATGACTCACAGCATGGGTTCACTAAGGGTAGGTCTTGCCTTACTAACCTGTTGTCCTTCTACACTAAAGTAATCGAGGCGGTTGACAGATAAGAAAGCTATGACATACTATATCTAGATTTCAGTAAAGCGTTCGACAGAGTCCCTCATCACCAGCTATTACTAAAACTACACACTCACAGCGTAGAAGGGAAAGTTTTGAACTGGATCGGCGTGGCTTAGTGATAGAAAGCAGAGAGGGCAAATCAATGGTAAAAAATCTGAATGGGGCAGTGTTACGAGTGAAGTCCCACAAGGGTCAGTGCTGGGTTCTCTGCTTTTTATCATTTACATCAATGATTTGGACACAGGAATTAGCAATGATGTCAGTAAGTTTGCAGATGATACCAAGATCGGTAGAGTAATTCAATCAGACCAGGACGCTAGCGTTCTTCAGGATGAACTTGACAGACTATATGATTGGGCGGGGAAGTGGCAGATGGAATTCAATGTTGGGTAGTGTAGTATTCTGAGTGTAGGTAGGAATAACCCCTCACACAATTACTCCTTAATGACACTCCTCTAAGCAGGTCTGGGTGTGAGAGGGACTTAGAGGAGTCTTGTCAGCACTGAACTTCGTCCAAGGGCCCAATGCTTCCAGACTAAGAATCGTGCAAACAGGGTACTGGGTTTCACCTCGACAGCAATAGGAGCGCTGAGGTCATCCTCAAACTTTACTTAGCTATAGTTAGACCTCACATTGATTGCGCGGTCCAGTTCTGGTCACCCTACTATAGCATGGATATCAAGATGTTAGAATCTGTACAGAGAAAGATGACAAAAATTATTCAGTGGGTGAGAAACTTGCTTTATGAGGATAGACTTAAGCATTTAAATCTACAGTCTCTAGAAAGGCGAAGGTTGCGAGGAGACCTTATTGAAGTCTATAAATGGATGAAGGGCTTTAATAAAAGGGATGTCAATAGAGTTTCGGTAGTAAGAGCCAGGTAGGACACGTAGCAATGGTTTTAAGTTAGACAAATTCAGATTCAGCAAAGACATAGGCAAGAATAATATTATTGGTTCACCAATAGAGTGGTGGATGAATGGAACAGGCTTGGCAGTCATGTTGTGGATGCCAATACCATAGATGCATTCAAGAAGAGATTGGATAAATTCATGGATAATGAGGTAAGGTGAGGTTAGGATTACAGGAGCTGCCTTGTATAGGCCAACTGGCCTCTTGCAGACTCCTTACGTACTTGTGATCTTATAAATAGATAGATAGAAACAGACAGAGAGACAGACAAACACATACACAGACAGACACAGACAGACAAACACGGAAAGCAAGGGTAAAGTGAAATAAAGATAAACAATACGAGGAAGGAGAGGAGGCAAGTCACGGTAAAGTCCGGGTAACAGAGAGTAAGGAGCGGAGTTGTAGCGCAGGTGAGGTCAGGGCGAGTCCACCTGTTTACTGCGTGTCACGGAGATGGGGGGTGATGGGGGGGCTGGTCGATGATGGGGAGGGTGGGGTTGGGGGGGAGACTGGTCGATGTTTGAGGAGGGAGGGAGGGAGGGACACATACACATATACACACACATAAAAACAACACACACACACACACACACACACACACACACACACACACACACACACACACACACACATACAGACTAATGCACATAGAAGAACATACGGATTTGACATAGATACAGACAGACAGACAAAAAGAGAGCGAAAGGCAGAGAAACAGTAACAAGAACAGGCATACACAATCAGAAAAACAGACAAAGACAGAAAACGCCTAAAAAAAGAGAATAATGCACAGACAGACAGGCGACTAGAGGATATCCAAACATCTAAGAAGCTAAACCTGATGAACAGTGACTTTCTTATACATTTCTTTTCCAGTCGATAAAAAAAAAGTACATAAGATATTTTTCGGATGGTAAGCCTTCTTTTCTTCCTCTATATTTCTTCGATAAAAAAAAGTACATAAGATATTTTTCGGATGGTAAGCCTTCTTTTCTTCCTCTATATTTCTTCGATAAAAAAAAAGTACATAAGATATTTTTCGGATGGTAAGCCTTCTTTTCTTCCTCTATATTTCTTCGATAAAAAAAAGTACACAAGATATTTTTCGGATGGTAAGCCTTCTTTTCTTCCTCTATATTTCTTCGATAAAAAAAAGTACACAAGATATTTTTCGGATGGTAAGCCTTCTTTTCTTCCTCTATATTTCTTCGATAAAAAAAAAGTACATAAGATATTTTTCGGATGGTAAGCCTTCTTTTCTTCCTCTATATTTCTTCCTTATACTTTTTATCTCACTTTAACAAGGCGAAATCTACTTATAAAATCAAACTCGATGAACGTCCACGTCAGAGAATAAGAAAAAGCGAATGAATATAAGAGGAAAGCACTAGGTGGGAGGCGGATACATTTACATACACAGGCTTCTAGCGACACCTGGCACCCGTGTGATACAATAGGCACTACACCTGATAAATTGCAACCTGTCGTTTTTCCCATAAGGTCGCGGCAGCTTGCACCGACAATACCTCCTAATCCTCTGTTGCTACTACCACCACTACTACAACTACTACTGCCACTACTACTACTACTACTACTATTACCACCACCACTACTACTACTACTACTACTACTACCACTACTACTACTACTACTACCACTACTACTACTACTACTATTACCACCACCACTACTACTACTACCACTACTACTACTGCTACTATACTACTAGCTCTTGAAATAGTAGAAGTTGTAATAGTTGTAGAAATCATTGTTTTGTTATTATTGAATGTTCTTATTGTTTCTGTTGTAGAGAAAGTAGGAGCAATATTAGAAGTAGAAATAGCAAAAGTAGGAGTAGTAGTAGTAGTAGTAGTAGTAGTAGTAGTAGTTGTAACTCAAAAACAGAAGGAACAGCAACTCAAAAAACATCAAACAACAACAATAACAACAACAACAACAACAACAACAACAACAAAGAAAAAAATAGTAACAGCGGCAGCTTGGTTGGGGTCGAAGGCAAGCAAGCAATCACGCACGCAATAACTCACGACAATAATTTAGGTTCTCGTTCTCATCTTAAAAAAAAAAAAATGGAACCACACAACAAAAAAAAAAAAGACGTGAAAAAAGTCTGAAAATAAACAATACTGCAATGACGTAGGACAAACAAACAAACAAACAAACAAACAAACACACTCATGACAATTATAAGGAAAATAAAAACCTCTCTCTTTCAAACACAAACAAATAATATCTTGCCTAATTGCGTAAGCCCAGGTACATTCCTTTTATTGAAGCCCTTTACCTGTCCGGGGCGTCACGTGGGAGGCGAAGGGAAAGGCCGAGGGCGTCTGAGCAATTTTTTTCTGCAGCTTCCTCCACCTTTACCTGGATTCGCTCTTTATGGTGTTTTCCTTTCATCTCTTTATCACGGGTCAGTCATATCGCCCTATCGGTCTCCTTCCTTCTCTTCCTGTTCTTCCTCTTTCTCTTCTGCTTTCTTCTTATCTTCCTTTAACACAGTTCCTCTATCCTGACTCTTGTTGGGCTTCTCCTTCTCCCTTTATCGGCATCTTCATTGTCCTGCACCTTTGTTCTTCTTCATACTTCTTCTTCTTCCTCTTCTCTCTCCCTCTCTTCCTTTAACAGAGTTCTTCTATCGTGGGTCTTGTTCAGGTTCTCCTTCCTCTGCTACAGGCATTCTCATCATCCTGCGTCCTTTTTCCACTTTCTTCTTCGTTTTCATCCTTCTTCATCCTATTCTCTTTCCCTCTCTTCCTTCTATCGTGGCTCATATTCGGCTTCTCCTTCCCTTTCTTCAGGTAATGGTATCCTTTTCATCCTGCACCCTTCTTGTACTTTCCTTCTTCCTTCCCATTCTCCTTCCCTCCCAACCTCTCTTTCTCCTTTCATAACCTCATCCTCTTTGCTTCTCATTCTTGTCCCTTCTTGTGTACATTTCCTCCTCTCTTTATCTTATTTTCCTGTTCTCTCCACTTTCTTTATCCATTTTCTTACCCAGTGTGATCTTCCTCTCATCCAGACACTCCCACTAACATCACCTTTCCGTATTCCCGACCTTCAGAGCATCATCGCTTCGCTTCTAACTTTCCACACTCTCCTGTTTCACGAAGCCTCTCACTCTCCCTCTCCCAACTGTTTCCTCTTTCCCGCGTCCATTACCAAGTCCAGCCCCAACGAACACAAGACTCGGGGAAACACTATCGCCAGGGGTAGGCCGAAGCAGATGCAGAAGAAGGAGCGTTGTGGCATAGCTGAAACACAAGCTTTTTTTCCTCCTCCTTGTCGCTCCGTTCTTCCTTCTTCCGTTCTGAGATAAGCTTAAAAATGTGTCTATATGTTCCCTTCTCCTTCCTGAACATAAGCTTATCCCTCCCTCTCTTCTTTTGTTCTGAGATAAGCTTAAAAATGTGTCTATATGTTCTCTTCTTCTTTCACGACACAAACTTATCTCTCCCTCTCTTCTTCTGTTCCGAGATAAGCTTAAAAATGCGCCTATATGTGTTTCCTTATCCTTCACAACACAAGCTTATCTCTCCCTCGCTTCTTCCGTTCTGAGATAAGCTTAAAATGTGTCTATATGTTCCCTTCTCCTTTCTGAACACAAGCTTATCTCTCCCTCTCTTCTTCCGTTCTGAGATAAGCTTAAAATGTTCCTGTCTATATGTTCCCTTCTCCTTCTTATCTCTCCTCTTCTTCTCTTCTGAGATGTAAACAAAAATGCTTTATATGTTCCTTCTTTGAACACAATCTTATCTCTCCCTCTCTTCTTCCGTTCTGAGATAAGCTTAAAAATGTGTCTATATGTTTCCTTCTCCGTCCTGAACACAAGCTTTTTTTCCCCTTCTTTCTCTCTCCAGTTTCCATTCTGAGATAAGCTTAAAATTGTGTCTATATGTTCCCTTCTCCGTCCTGAACACAAGCTTTTTTCTCCTTCTTTCTCCCTCCAGTTTCCATTCTGAGATAAGCTTAAAAATGTGTCTATATGTTCCCTTCTCCTTCCTGAACTCAAGCTTTTTTCCCCTTCTGTCTCCCTCCAGTTTCCATTCTGAGATAAGCTTAAAAATGTGTCTATAGTTCCCTTCTCCGTCCTGAACACAAGCTTTTTTCCCCTTCTGTCTCCCTCCAGTTTCCATTCTGAGATAAGCTTAAAAATGTGTCTATAGTTCCCTTCTCCGTCCTGAACACAAGCTTTTTTTCTCCTTCTGCCTCCCTCCAGTTTCCATTCTGAGATAAGCTTAAAAATGTGTCTATAGTTCCCTTCTCCGTCCTGAACACAAGCTTTTTTTTTCCTTCTGCCTCCCTCCAGTTTCCATTCTGAGATAAGCTTAAAAATGTGTCTATAGTTCCCTTCTCCGTCCTGAACACAAGCTTTTTTTTTCCTTCTGCCTCCCTCCAGTTTCCATTCTGAGATAAGCTTAAAAATGTGTCTATATATTCCTTCCTCCATTTAGAAAACAAGCTTTTTGTCCAACTTACTCCCTTCTTCTTCCCTTCTGTGATCAGCCTTAAACTGCGTCTATATGTTCACTCTTCCTTTCAGCACACAAGTTTTCTTATTCCTTCCTCTTAATTCGCTCCTTTCTCCATCCCTTCTGATCAGTTATGGCGTTCCTGTTCATTCCTTAATCCTCCTCAGTTAAGTCACTCCTATGCACCAATACGCCTCAATCTCTCTCTCTCTCTCTCTCGCCTATTACAAGCTTGCCTTAATACGAACTTGCCCTCATCAGCAGAAGAAGTAACAATATAAACAGAAGCAATGACAAAAAGAAGAGGCAAAAAGTAGAAAAAGAAAGAGTAGAAAGCAGAAAAGTAAGTGAGTTAAAAGTATGGAAATGTACAAGCAGAAAAGTGATGATAGCAGAAGTAATAACAGTGATAGGAACAGTATAAGTAGTAGTAGTAGAAGAAGTAAAATATGGGAAGAAAAGTAAAATTAAATAAGTAAGGAGAAATAAATTAAAGATAAAAATAAGGGAAGAAAAATAAAATAGAGGAAAAGCAGAGAGCGAAAGAGGAAGAGGAAAAGGAAGAAGAGAAGGATGGAGAGGGATTGTGTTTGTTACGAGTACGATAAGCGAATTACTGATTAGAGATGAAAAAGAAAATAGAAGGATTACGGAGCTACAGTAGGAGAATGTGTGTGTGTGTGTGTGTGTGTGTGAGAGAGTGAGAAAGGAAAAAAAAAACCATACACAGAAATACACAGACTCAAACACACAGACACATACGGATAGACACAAAGAGAAAGACCAACAGACAAACAGACAGGCACAAGGAAGCACAGACAGACAGACACAGACGGATCCCATATTGTCTAACCTTATCTTTCTCTTTTTCATCTTTACCTCGTGCAACACTCGGCAACACTTCCCCGAAACACAAACAGCGGCCAACACACAAACAAGTCAATCACAACATCACAATCAGGTTTATAACAGGCTCATATCTCACTCTTTTTGTTTTCTTTTGCATCTCGTATTTTTTTTTTTTTTTTTTTATCACTGGTAATTCATTCATTATGCTTCCATCGTAAGTAAGTCTGTGAATGTTTACGAATCTGTGTTTGTATATGGCTCAGTCTCTTGTTTGTATGTCTGTCTATTTGTCTGTCTGTTCCCTTTTCTGTCTGTTTGTCTTCCTTCTTACTCATCCGTATTCCTGTTGTTGTTGTTGTTGTTGTTGTTGTTGTTGTTGTTGTTGTTGTTGTTGTTGTTTTTATCTGCTTGTTTGTCTATTTGTCTTCCTTATTTATCCATTTGCCTGTTTCTTTTTTTTTTTTTTATCTGCCTGTCTGTCTCTGAATCTCTTTGTGGGCTTTCCCGTAAACAAAAGTGACAAACGGAGACTAATCTAAATATAGAGATACAGGTTACAGGTATTTTTCACGTGTACTACAGGTGAGAACATAAACTAATTAACACAAAGGGGGAAAAACAGGTTACAGGTATTCTTTCACGTATACTACAGGTGAGAACATAAACTAATTAACACAAAGGGGGAACAACAGGTTACAGGTATTCTTTCACGTATACTACAGGTGAGATCTTAAGCCAATCAACGCAACGGGGAGAAACAGGTTGCAGGTATTATTTCAAGTATATACGCAGGTGAGAAAACTTAAACCAATCAACACAATGAGAAAAGAACAGGTAACATAGCAGGTGGGAAAGAATACGAAGCTTCAGAATAAGTATGTAGAAGAGTAATTATTTGTTAATGTTTAATGTCAGTGTATCGATCTGTCTGTCTATCTGTGTCTGTCTGTCAGTCTGTTCTCTCTCTCTCTCTCTCTCTCTCCCCTTCTCTCCATATTCTCTCTCTCCCCTTCTCTCCATCTTCCCCCCTCTCCTTCTCCATCTTACCCCCTCTCCTTCTCCCTCTCCCCCCTCTCCTTCTCCCTCTCCCCCCTCTCCTTCTCCATCTTCCCCCCTCTCCTTCTCCCTCTCCCCCCCTCTCCTTCTCCCTCTCCCCCCCTCTCCTTCTTCCTCTCCCTCCACTCTTCCCCCTATCCCCCTCTCTCCTCTCCCCTTCCCCTCTTATCTGCAGCAGCACACAGGTAGCCGTTTCAGGTATTGTCGGGGCTGCCATGGAAACTTAGGATGCTGCTCAAAAGGGGGAGCGAGGGAGGCTGCGAGACCACAAAGCAGAGGCAGGAAGGTACACGCCAGGTAAGTAGAGGCAGGTAAGTAGCAGGAGGCAGAAGAAGAAAAAGAAGAGGAGGAGGAGGAGGAGGAGGTTTGAAAAGGTGAGCGAGTGGAGCGTTGAAGATATTGTCCAGGGATCTTCCTCTCATTACCACACACACACACACACACACAGACACACACACACACACACACACACACACACACACACACACACATGGGATCTCTATTATTGGCTCTGATTTGTGTATGGACGTGTTATGTTTTGTCAGCCATTGATTTACATGATATATGATGCATACACACACACACACACACACACACACACACACACACACACACACACACACACACGATCCGTGGGAACGCAGCAGCGCTATGCCAGCAGCGCCCCACATAAGACCCAAATCGACCTTTATTTTGTTATTCATTATGTATAATTCTTATGTTTTTTGTATTATTTATCTGTAGTATAGTAAAAGATATGGTTGAGTGCCACAGGCATCGGCGTTCCGGCAGAGGCCGATGAATTGCAATGCGAACAATCTAACCGATTGTTCCCATCGTAACTCCCTTCCGGATGGAGGCTCTTCAAAAACACACACACACACACACACACACACACACACACACACACACACACACACACACACACACACTCACTGTCTCGGCCAAGCGTGTGTGTGTGTGTGTGTGTGTGTGTGTGTGTGTGTGTGTGTGTGTTCTCAGAGGTGGGCCTCGTCCTCTTTGAATGAACCCGTGTTTGTTCTCCATTGTGTGGTTTCTAGTGCATGTGTGTGTGTGTGTGCGTGTGTGTGTGTGTGTGTGTGTGTTCTCGATTTAAAGCAAAGTTACTGACCCCATAAACGCTAAGATTCCTGAACACACACACACACACACACACACACACACACACACACACACACACACACACACACACACACCGCCCCTGCAGCAAAAGAAAAGTAAGAATGAGAAGAAGGAAAAAAAGAAGAGGAAAGAAAGAGCAGGAGGAGGAGGAGGAGGAGGAGGAGGAGGAGGAAGAAGATATGTATAACCCCCAGTCTTTCTTCTTCTTAGGTATTATTGTCCTGCTAAGCCTTACCACCATCACCACCATCATTACCACCATCACCACCATCATTACCACCACCACCACCACCACCTCCACCACTTATATCTTTACTAAAACTATATTCTTACTCTCTTCTACTATCTTACTATCTACTATTATTATCTATTACTACTTACTACTACTACGTATATCTTATCTACTAACTACTACCTATTAACTATTATATTCCTATTTTATTTCTATCACTACTACTACTACTACTACTACTACTACTACTACTACCACTGCCACTACCACTAACACTAAAGAAAAGCAAGGATATTCATAACCTCCTCCACTATCCAAACACACACACACACACACACACACACACACACACACACACACACGGACCGCTACCCCCCTCCACTGACCCCACACCTCACCTCCCTCTCCCTCCACGATCAATGAGACCTCTTCCTTACATCTGCAGACCTCCTCCTCTTCCTCCTCCTCCTCCTCCTCCTCCTCTTGGTAATCTCGTCCAACCTCATGTGTTTTTCCTCGTTTCCTTTCATCGCTAACACTCCTAATTATACGATCCTCTCATTTCCTATATTTAGAGCAAGTATACACATTTTTTTCCCCTTCTAGAAGTTCGTATTTTTTTTTTCCACCATAATCTCACAGCAAGACGGAAAATGGAGCATCAAGACATCTCCGGGATTAATCAGAATCAAGTCTTTTTTTTTTTTTTTTTTTTTGGGGGGGGGGGGGGCTTCTTCCACTATGTCCAATCCCTTACGGATCAGAATCCTCATCATGTTGTTTATTTCATCTATTCAACCTTTTGGTCTATTTTTTCTTACCTTATGAAAATACTGAGAAACGTATAGCCTATGGAGCACACCTGGCGAAGTGGTACAAGTGTGACAGGTAATTGTAATCCAGGTGTGAAATATACATGTGAAATCAAGAAGCGAGGGAGAGGGAGAGAAGAGGGAGAAGGATAAAGGAAAAGAAAATTAAGAGAACCAAAAGAAAGAAGGAATGGAGAAAGAGGGATAAAGAGATAGGCAGATAGATAGATAGATAGAGAGAGAGAGAGAGAGAGAGAGAGAGAGAGAGAGAGAGAGAGAGAGAGAGAGAGAGAGAGAGAGAGAGAGAGAGAGAGAGAGAGAGAGAGAGAGAGAGAGAGAGAGAGAGAAAAAAAAGGAAGATAGAGGAAAGGAAAGAAAAAGGGCAACGATGAAATGAAGGAGAGTATTTTACGCTTTTGAGGAAAGAGAAAAAGAGAAAAAAAATCCAAAAGAAAGGGTGAAATAAATCTACAGGAAGAGAGGGAGAGGAAACCGAAAGAAGAAGATGGAAGGAAAGAAGATGGAGGGAAAGAAGAGTTCAAGAAGGTGTGAGGGTGAGGAGGGGAGCGGGAAGATGGGAGTGAGAGTGAGAATGATAGGGGAGAGAAAGATGAGGTTGGGGATATAGGTAAAAGCGTGATAGCAAGAGTGAGGGGAGTATGGAAGTGAGACGAGGATGGATGGGAGAATAAGGGAGGGGTGGTTGAGGCTGTTTGAGGAAGGAGGAGGAAGAAGATGGGAGTGAGAGAAGAATGGGGGAGAGAAAGATGGGTGCTAGGTAAAAGTGTGAAGGTAATGGTGAGGGGAAGTGAGATGAGGATGGATGGGAGAATAAGGGAAGTGCTTGAAGGTGTGTGAGGAAGGAGGAAAGGGAGGATGGGAGGGAGATGAGAATGGGGATGAAATATGAAGGTGGGTGAGTAGGCGTAAGAGGGAGGGAAGTAAGGAAAGGATGGGATGAGGTAAGAAGGGTAGGGATGAGAGATGAGGTGGGGGGAGGAGGAAGAGGCGAAGAGGTACGGGTTAGTGTAATCATCTCTCCCTCAGGTGTGAATCCCAACAGGTGTTCCATAATAACGTGCAGCGGAGTGAGTAATTATAGGGCACCCTAGACTAGGACCGTGTAAACTATATTAGAAGCGGAAATAATTCTGACTTTTGGAGTAGCTCAGGAAAAAATACTCACTGGATATCATGTAAACTATATATATAAAAAAAAGTATTTCCCTTGGTTACACGGCATTCTTACTCTATTCACATTTGTAGGTTATTTCTTCAAATCAAATAATCTTTTCTTTGGTTATATAAAAAAAACTAAAAACATTTCCTTTAGCTTACGGCCGTATTACTAAAAATTTCGTCGCCTAAGTTCACATATTTGACAAGGCTTTCATAGGAGTTCTGGGCATTTCCAGGAGTAGTTTTATGACCCTGGTGGTAGAGCGACCCTTCTTCTGTACCGTGAACCTGAAGAAACACTCATTAGAACCCTCTTGATCCTCTCTTTGACCTTTAGAAATAGTTGATGTGAGAAGGAAAGTCTTATAATACCGACCTGCTATCTATGTAAACTATAGGACCGTATTACTAAACATCTCGTCGCCCAAGTTCACATATTTGACAAGGCCTTTTATGACCCTGGTGGTAGAGCGACCCTTCTTCTGTACCGTGAACCTGAAGAAACACTCATTAGAACCCTCTTGATCCTCTCTTTGACCTTTAGAAATAGTTGATGTGAGAAGCGAAAGTCTTATAATACCGAACTATATCATAAGCGGGAGTGATGTTGACTTTAGAATAGCTGAGAGAAAAATACTAACTGGATAACGTGTATACTAGATTAGAAGTATGAATGATTTTGACTCTTGGGTAGCTCTGGAAAAAATACTTACTGGATAACGTCTATACTAGATTAGAAGTATGAATGATTTTGACTCTTGGGTAGCTCTGGAAAAAATTCTTACTGGATAACGTGTATACTAGATTAGAAGTATGAATGATTTTGACTCTTGGGTAGCTCTGGAAAAAATACTTACTGCATAACGTATACTAGATTAGAAGTATGACTGATTTTGACTCTTGGTTAGCTCTGGAAAAAATTCTTACTGGATAACGTGTATACTAGATTAGAAGTATGAATGATTTTGACTCTTGGGTAGCTCTGGAAAAAATACTTACTGGATAACGTCTATACTAGATTAGAAGTATGAATGATTTTGACTCTTGGGGTAGCTCTGGAAAAAATACTTACTGGATAACGTGTATACTAGATCAGAAGTATGAATGATTTTGACTCTTGGGGTAGCTCTGGAAAAAATTCTTACTGGATAACGTCTATACTAGATTAGAAGTATGAATGATTTTGACTCTTGGGGTAGCTCTGGAAAAAATTCTTACTGGATAACGTCTATACTAGATCAGAAGTATGAATGATTTTGACTCTTGGGGTAGCTCTGGAAAAAATTCTTACTGGATAACGTCTATACTAGATCAGAAGTATGAATGATTTTGACTCTTGGGGTAGCTCTGGAAAAAATATTTACTGCATATCTTTAGGCAAACACCCATTGAGTACAACGCAGAATTTTAATATTTGTAGATTCAGAATGCCGAAGTATAAAATTGAAGTATTAATGTCCCTTAGGCAATGGGTTTTACTTACACGAACGCAAAAAAAAAAAAAAGCTAATAATATTGTGACACGTTTTATGGAGAAAAAAGGAGCAAAAGACTATAGAGGAAAATAAAAGAAATACAACAAACTGAAGTGATGAAATTAAAAGAAGATAACTGACGAAAAAATAAAAAGGAAAATATGATAAAAGACGAAGAAACTAAACAAATGATTAACAAATAGATAAAAAAACAGAGAATAGGCATGAAAATAAAGGGAAAAAGACAGAGGTACAAATATACAGACAGACAGAAAAGAAGAACACAAACACGACAAAAAAAAAAAAAAACACTCTCGAAGTCAATGGACCGTAAATAATTGAGAGAGAGAGAGAGAGAGAGAGAGAGAGAGAGAGAGAGAGAGAGAGAGAGAGAGAGAGAGAGAGAGAGAGAGAGACAGAGAGAGAGAGAGAGAGAGAGAGAGAGAGAGAGAGAGAGAGAGAGAGAGAGAGAGAGAGAGAGAAGGAAGAGGACTGAAAGAAAGAAGCAGGGAGGGAAAAAGGAAGGAACTGAGGATAGGAGTAAATATGAACAGGAAGGAAAAGTAGATAAACGAATAAAAAAGTAGATAAACGCATAAAGAAGGAGAGAAAGTGAGATTATATGAACAAGTAATAAACAGAAGCCATATAAGCGGAGAGAGAGAGAGAGAGAGAGAGAGAGAGAGAGAGAGAGAGAGAGAGAGAGAGAGAGAGAGAGAGAGAGAGAGAGAGAGAGAGAGAGAGAGAGAGAGAGAGAGAGAGAGAGAGAGAGAGAGAGAGAGAGAGAGAGAGAGAGAAAAGCGTCAGAAAGAAGTGGAGAGAGAAAGAGAGAGAGAGAGAGAGGGGAAAAGGCCACAGAAAGAAAGGAAAGAGAAGAAAGGAGAAGAATGAAAGAGAAGAGCAAAGAGAGAAAGGAAAGGGAGCCAAGAAGAGAAGTGGAGAAACAGAGAGAAGAGGAAGAACACGAAAAGAAGAAGAAAGAAAAAAATGAGAGGGGGAAAGAATGTACACAAAAATTGACTAAAATGAAAAGAAAAAAAAAAAAATGAGGTTATGAAAGGGGAGAGAGAGGGGGAGGAGGGAGAGAGGGAGAGAGGAGGGAAGAAAGAAAGGGAGGGGATAGAATTAGGGAGAGAAGAGTAGCAAAGAGGGGAGAGTCTACCAGATAAGGGGAGGGGAGAGGGGGAGGTAAGGGAATAAACTTCAAAGGGAGAATGTAAGGAGGAAAGGAGAAGAGAAAGAGAGAGAGAGATGCCTACTACGCCTACTACGAACAGTTCAGTGGCGCACAGGCAGCGTAATAGTGAAATAAGAATAGTATCTGCCAATTTAAGGGGATTCCATACTAACATTGGTGAGCTCACACATCAGTATGTGATAAAAAATAATGCCGATGTAGAATTTCTGAGTGAAACTTTTCTAAATGACACAGTGCCTGAAAACTATGCTAGAATTAAAGGCTACTCTAAGTGGTACAGAAAAGATCGATCATCACAAGGAGGCGGTGTTGCGTTGTGCCACAAGGAGTCACTGAGTGTACAACTTATAGAGTATGACATTCCTGAAAACTTTGAAATAATCTTGTTCAAAATAATAAACAATAATGGCGCGGGTACTTTGTGTTGTGGGGGCTACAGACCTCCGGCACAAGGTCCTGCTGTCTTCAACTTTTTATTAAATAACATTGATAATATTATGACTATAAATAAGTGTGACAACATTATTATAGTAGGGGACCTAAATCAGCGCACAGCACAAAGGGAGTTCGACAACTTACTAGCAGTGTACGACTTGGACAACTATGTTAACTTCCCCACACACAGCTCCGGATCCTCGCTGGATCCTGTCGTCACTGACCTCCCTCCAAACACTGTGCAATGCCACCCGCTGGGCTATGTGGGTACCTCAGATCATGTGGCCGTTCTCGCCAAGGTGGCATCTGCGTCGCCGGGAGGAGAGCACCACAAGGACTCTGTGGCGCTGGGGGGCAGCTGACTGGGGGAGGCTGCGCACAGCCCTGCAACAGCTGGACTGGGACGCGGTTCTGAGTGGCAGCGTGGAGCAGCAGGTGCACCAGTTCACTGAAGTAGTCCTCAAGGAGCAACACCGGTGGGTGCCACACCGCGAGCACAGATCCAAGCCGTCCGACCAGCCGTGGTTCGGGCCGAGGTGTCGTGCAGCATCAGACGCCAAACACCGCGCTTGGCTAACGTATAAGCGTAACCCCACTGCCTTCAACAAGAGGAGGCACAGGGAGACAGCAGCCCAAATGCAAGACGCCCAGGCCTGGGCTAAGGACCAATGGGTGACTGCCACAAAAAACAAACTAAAAGGAGGCCAGGTAGGGAGCAAGCAGTGGTGGCACCTGGTTAAGGAACATCAAGGTGAGGTGCAAGAAGGCACAGTTCCGACCTTGAGAAGAGAGGATGGCACCATGGCACTGAACAATAAAGAAAAAGTAGAGCTGTTTGCCAAGACTTTTGCTGCCAAAATGACCGTCCCTCACCCAGAAAAAGAGCCACCGACTCTCCCTTCAGTTACAAAAGAAAAGCTGACAAGCCTCTCAACAACGGAGGTGGAGGTGTATCTGGCACTGAAGGCCTTAGACGCAGATAAGGCTGTTGGCCCGGACAATATCAGCCCCCGCCTCCTGCGTCAGTGTGCCAAGGAACTCGCTCTTCCCCTCTCCAAGATACTCAACCACTGCCTACATACCTCCACCTGGCCGCAGACTTGGAAGACTAGCCATGTTGTTCCTGTACACAAGAAGAACGACCGAACGGACGTGAGGAACTACATTCCGGTGTCCCTCCTCTCAGCAGTGGCTGAGCAGATCACCAGACACCTCGATAGGCACTATCTGTTGAGTGCAAGGCAGTTCGGCTTCAGGAAAAACCGGTCAGCAGCCGATCTTCACCTACTACTTTCCAACGAATGGAGTTCACAGCTGGACCAAGGAAGAGCCACTGCTGCTCTGGCACTAGACATTGAGGGCGCATTTGACCGAGTGTGGCACACCGCCCTATTAGAAAAAATGAGAGCAGCCGGATTGGAGGGAAAGCTTCTGTGCCTGATGAAAAATTACTTAGAGGAACGCCACCTTCAAGTAGTCCTGAATGGGCACAAGTCCTCCCCACAACGGATCCACGCCGGCGTGCCACAAGGCAGCGTCATCGGGCCACTTCTATGGAACATGTACATAAATGACCTCCTCCATCTTGTTCCTAGTGCCAAAGCGTTCGCCGATGACATCACTTTGACTCACAAAATAGAGCCAGGAGGAGAGGCCCAGGAAGCACGCCAACTAAGAGCCACACTCCGGCGAATTGCAGATTGGGGGAGCAAGTGGCAAGTTAAGTTTGCCCCAGCAAAAACCCAGTTGCTGGTAGTGGCCAGGACACCTGTGGATCTCCAGCTTGAATTCGAGGGACTCAAGCTGACGCCACGTGAGGGAGTGGACGTGCTGGGCCTCACATATGACTCCAGGCTGACCTTCCGCACGCACATCCAGCAGCTGGCAAGGGCAGCCTCACGGAAGCTGACGTCCCTACGCAGAATCTCCTGGCTGATGGACAGTCGAGGGCGCGAGGTCTTATACAAGGCACAAATCCGATCCTCCCTTGAGTATTCGTGCCTAACGTGGGGGGGAGCTGCCAGTACCCATCTCGCGCTCCTCGACAAGATCCAGGAGAGGGCGTGGAGGATCATCACGGATCGACAACCGGAGCACCTACCGACCCTGCAGACCCTCCAACACCGGCGAGACGTGGCCGGCCTCACCACTCTGTACAAAATACAGCAGGAGGGAGTGGAGCACCTGTGGACGCTGCGCCAGCCGGAGCGGGAGGTGACAGCCAACACCCGGTCAGCGGAGGCGGCTCCCACGGCTCTGGTGGTACAGCGATGCCGGACGACTCACTACCAGAGGCAGTTTATAAACACTTACGTGCAGATATGGAACCGTCTCCTTGCGTCCGGTCAGCTGCCTCAGCAGTTCACACACCGGCAACAATATAAACTGTTTGTGAACCAGTGGCTGAACAATTTGTGAACAGGTTAGGCTTTCAGATAGGGGATACCAACTATGTTCCCTTTAGCCTAGAAACTAGTGCCGCCATATAATGTAATGTTTATAGGTACTAGGCCCTGATGTAACGAAGAGTCTGTGTAAATAAAATAAAAAATAAAAGAGAGAGAGAGAGAGAGAGAGAGAGAGAGAGAGAGAGAGAGAGAGAGAGAGAGAGAGAGAGAGAGAGAGAGAGAGAGAGAGAGAGAGAGAGAGAGAGAGAGAGAGAAAGGGGGGCGGGCATAAAGGGAGGAAGAAAGGGGAGAAAAGAAACGGAGGAAGCATAATAGAGGAGAAGAAAAAAGGAGTAAGAGGGGGAGGGAGGAAAGGAGGAGGAAATGTAAAGAAACTCCACTTTTAAAAGCGGAGGAGGAGGAGGAGGAGGAGGAGGAGGAGGAGGAGGAGGAGGAGGAGGAGGAGGAGGAGGAGGAGGAGGAGGAGGAGGAAGAAGAAGAAGAAGAGGAGAAACATGATGACTCTCTACGTTAAAGCAAGTGGAGAGAAAAGAGAGAGAGAGAGAGAGAGAGAGAGAGAGAGAGAGAGAGAGAGAGAGAGAGAGAGAGAGAGAGAGAGAGAGAGAGAGAGAGAGAGAGAGAGAGAGCACCCAATTAACCAGCTTATCATTCAACGAAAACAAACAAACGAGAGAGCACACACACACACACACACACACACACACACACACACACACACACACACACACACACACACACACACACACGTCACTCAACACCCCACACATACACAAACAAACAGACAAACAAACAGCCTCCATACAACAAAACACTTCAGTAACTCTTGAAATAAAAAGAAAAAAGAAAACATCAAAATAAACACCTAGTCATCAACAAGAAGAAGAATTATCAAACACTTTCACCTTATCAAACAAAGACAATCAAGATTCACACACACACACACACACACACACACACACACACACACACACACACACACACACACACACACACACACACACACACACACACACACACACACACACACACAAATTGATTAATCTTTAGTCTGATGGGATGAAGGAAATGGAAGGAAGAGGCAGGTGGAGCAGGAACAGGAGGAGGAGGAGGAGGAGGAGGAGGAGGAGGAGGAGGTGACAGAGACATCATTGTGAGACAGGTATGAGAGCTGGCAGGTGGAGAGAGAGAGAAGGAGAGAGGGAGGAGGAAGAGGAGAAAAAGAGAAGAGGAAGTAGAATAGGCAACGAAAAAGGGGAGAAATAATACACAGAAGTTATACTAGAAGGAGTTTACCAAATGAGATGAAGCTAAAAAAGAAGAAAGAAAGGGAAGGAAGAGAGAGAGAAAAGGAGGGAAGAAGAAAAAGAAGGAAGGGAGAGAGAACGGATAAAAGGAGATAAGGAATGGAAGAAGGAGGAAGGGATAATGTCAAAAGAAAGAAGAGAAAAGTGAAGTAAAGGAAGATAGGAAGGAAGAGAGAGGAAGAATAGGATATAAAGAATGGAAGAAGGAAGAAGCAAATAATGTCAAGAGTAATAAGAGAAGAGCGTAGTAAATGAAGGGAGGAAGAGAGAAACAGGAAGATAGCGAAAGAGGGGAAGGGAGAGAGAGAGAAAGAATGAAAGGAAGAAAAGTAGAAAGGGAACAGAGAAAGAAGGAATGAAATAATGTAATAGGAAATAATGTCACTAGCAATAAGAGAAAGGTGAAGTTAGGGATGTTAAATGTAAGTAATTAGAAGGTAGAGCAACTAATGGGCGAAGTTAATTAGGAGGTTAAGGAGGTTAGCGAGGAAGGGGAGAAAGTGGCAAAGATGAAGGAAAAAAAAAAGAAAAAAGGAAGAGTAGGAGAGAATGGAAGGAAGGGAGAAATAAATAGATAAAGGGAGAAAAGAAAGGAAGAAGCGAAGAGGAAAGGAGAAATAGTGACAAAGATAAAGAATGAAAGAAAGAGAAAGGACAAAAAAAGGAAGAAGCGAAGGAGGTGAAGGAAGGAACAAATGAATAAGGAAAGAGACGGAAAAGGGGAAGAGGCGTAGGAAGGGAGGAAAAGAAGCCAAGATAAAGAGAGAGAATGGAAATAAAAGGAAGAGATGTAAGAAATGATGAAGAAAGGAACAAATAAACACATAAATGGAGACCAAAGGAAGAGGTGAAAGAGGAGGAAGGAGAAGGGGAAAAAGGAAGAGGTGTAGGAAAGTATGAAGGAAGGGCCAAATAAATAAATAGGGGGAGGAAAAAAAAGCGAGGGAGGAGGAGAGGAAGGAGCGGAAGAGAAGGGGAAAAACGAAAAGTTGTAAAAGATGAAGGAAGGGAGAGGAATGAGAAGGCGAGGGAGGAGGAGAGGAAGGATGAAGAGGGGAAGGAGGAGAAGGGGAAGGAGGAGGAGGAGGAGGAGGCGAAGGAGGAAAAGGGGAAGGATGAAGAGGGGAAGGAGAAGAAGGGGAAGGAGGAGAAGGGGACGGAGGAGAAGGGGATGGAGGAGAAAGGGAAGGAGGAGGCGATGAAGGAGGGGACGAAGGAGAGAAATCAAGAGTAAAAGAAAATAAAAGAAATGGAAGAGAACGGAAAGAGGTGAAAGAGACGAAAGTGAAAAGGGAAGAACGAGGCAAAGATGATAAACGGTCGATTATTAAACAAAACTACATAATCGTCCGCCATCCCTCAATCAGTCCGTTTTCTATATCGGATTCTACTGGGAAAGGAATTGAACCCCCTCGCTCTGTTATAAGCTTTAGTCTGGGGCGGACCAACTAACACGACAATGGATTTTTTTTTTTTTCTACTCCTCCTCCTTCACCTTCACTTTTTTAATTCACCTTCTTCACTTTTTAATTTCCTTTTTTTAATTCACTTTTTTAATTCACTTTTTTCACTTTAATTCACTTTTTTCACTTTTTTTCAATTTTTTCACTTTTCTAATTCTTTTTAATTCACTTTTTTAATTAACTTTTTTCACTTTAATTCACTTTTTTCACTTTTTTCACTTTTTTCACTTTTCTAATTCATTTTAATTCACTTTTTTAATTTACTTTTTTTTAATTCACTTTTTTAATTCACCTTCTTCACTTTTTTTTTTATTTCTACTCCTCCTCCTTCACCTTCTTTACTTCTTCCTTTTCTCCTCCATTATTATCTATTCCCCCTTCTTTCATCCTCTCTTACACTTTTTTTTTCTTTTATATCAGAGGAGGCATTCAAGTGTGTGTGTGTGTGGGGGGGGGGGGGGGGGAAACAGATAGGAAAAGAAGGAAAAACTTGAAAAACAACGGGACAATGACAATAAGGGAAACGGGTTAAAAGGAACAATAGGAAAAGGGAAAAAGGGGAAAATAGGAAAAAGAGGGAAAACAGGAAAAGGGAACTGAGAATAGGTGAAGGGAAAAAGGGGAAAATAGAAAAAGGGAAAACAGGAAAAATAGAAAAAGGGAAAAGTGGAAAATAGGTAAAGGGAAAAGGGGGAATATAGGGTAAGGGAAAAAGGAGAAAATAGGAAAAGGGAAAAGGGAAAAAAATAGGAAAAGGGAAAAAAGGGAAAATAGGAAAAGGGAAGAGGGGAAAATAGGAAAAGGGAAAAAGGAGAAAATAGGAAAAGGGAAAAAGGGGATAATGGGAAAAAATTAAAAAAGGGGGAAAATAAGGAAAGGGAAAAAGGGAAAATAGGAAAAGGGAAAAAGAGGAAATAGGAGAAGGGAAAAAAGGGGAGAATAGGAAAAGGGAAAAAAGTGAAAATAAGAAAAGGGAAAAAGGGGAAATAGGTAAACGGAAATGGGGAAAAGGAAAAGGGAAAAGGAGAAAATAAGAAAAGGAAAAAAGGGGGAAATAGGAAAGAGGAAAAAGGGAAAAATAGGAAAAGGGAAAAGGGGGAAAATAAGAAAAGAGGAAAGGGGAAAATAGGAAAATGGCAAAGGGGAAAAATAAAAAAAGGGAAAAAGGGGAAAATAGATAAAGGGAAAAAGGGGAAAATTGGAAAAGGGAAAAAGGGGAAAATAGGTAAAGGTCAAAAGAGGAAAAATTGGAAAAGGGAAAAGGGGGAAAATAGGAAAAGGGAAGAAGGGGAAAATAGGTAAAGGGAAATAGGGGAAAATAGGAAAATGGAAATAAAAGAGGAAAATATGTAAAGGGAAAAATGGAAGAATAGAAAAGGGAAAAGGGGAAAATAGGAAAAGGGGAAAATGGGGAAAATAGGAAAAGGGAAAAATAGGAAATGGGAAAAAGGAAAAATACGAAAAGGGAAAAAGGGGAAAATAGGAAGAGGGAAAAAGGGGAAAATAGGTAAAGGGGGAAAAACGTGGAAAACAGTAAAAAAAAAAAAGGAGAAAAAAAACGAGAAGAAAACGTAGTAGTAGTAGTAGTAGTAGTAGTAGTAGTAGTAGTAGTAGTAGTAGTAAGTAGCAGTAGTAGTAGTAGTAGTAGTAGTAGTAGTAGTAGTAGTAGTAATAGCAGCAGCGGCAGCATCAACGCCGTATAATGACTTTTCCCACTTAAGCCACGCCCATTTTCTACCATAAAGTGAATGAAAAAAGGGGAAAGGAAGGAGAAGAAAAGCAAAAAGCAAACAGAGCGTGAAAATATAATGGCCGTCCACAAACACCATTCAGGTTAAAAGTACATAGAGGTAATGAGATACGAGAGAGAGAGAGAGAGAGAGAGAGAGAGAGAGAGAGAGAGAGAGAGAGAGAGAGAGAGAGAGAGAGAGAGAGAGAGAGAGAGAGAGAGAGAGAGAGAGAGAGAGAGAGAGAGAGAGAGAGAGAGAAACAACTGGAACAGGTAGAAAACGTAGCCATAAATAATCAAAGGAAGGAAGGAAGGAAGAAAGAAAGGAAGGAAGAAAGAAAGGCAGGAAGGAAGGAAGGAAGGAAGGAAGGCAGAAAGAAGGGAAGGAAGGACGGAAAGGAAGGAAGGAAGAAAGAAAGAAAAAAAGAAAGGAAGGAAGAAGGGAAGGAAGGAAAGAAAGAAGGAAAGAAGGAAGGAAGGAAGGAAGGAAGGACGGACGGATGGAAGGAAGGAAAATGGATGGAAGAGAAGGAAAGGCCAGTGACCTATAACGTTGATATCGATCGCCGAAGGATTTTATGGAGGAGGAGGAGGAAGAAGAGGAGGAAGAGGAGGAGGAGGAAGAAGAGGAGGAAGAGGAGGAGGAGGAAATGACTTACCTAGACCTATTAGTCATTGGGAATAAAAGAAAATGGGGGATGAAAAAGAACGAAGGGAAGGAGGGAGGGAGGGGGGGGGGGGAAGAGGATAAAAAAAATGATGTAGGTATCTAAGGGAGGAAGAGAAAGAAAAGAAACGAAAAGTGAGGAAAAGTGAAGAAAAGTAAAGAAGAATGAGGAGTGAAGAAGAAGAAGACGAAGGTGAAGAAAAGGAAGAAAATAGAGGGACGCATGGAAGGGAGGTGAAGAGAAGAGAGAAGAAGAGTGAAGAAGGGAGTAAAGGAAGAAGAATGAAAGGACGGAGGATGAAGGAGGAGGAGGAAAAAAAGAGGAGGATGTAAGTAGGTAAGGAATGGAGTTTAGGAGAAGCGAATAAGAGATAATAAAGAATGAAGAAGAATGAAGAAGAATGAAGGAGAAAAAAAAGAATGTACGTTCGTAAGGGAGGGGGTGAAAAAGAATGAAGAAAAGAAAGAAGAGTGATGGAAAACTGAATAAGAATGAAAAAGAAAAAGAAAGAGTGAAGGAAAAATGAAGAAGAATGAAAAGGAGGAAAGAAGTGTGAAGGAAAAGTGAATAAGAATTAAAAAGAAGAAGTAGAAGTGAAGAAGAATGAAAAAGAGGAAAGAAGTGTGAAGGAAAAGTGAAGAAGAAGAATGAAAAAGAGGAAAGAGTGAAGGAAAAAGTGAAGAAGAATGAAGAAGAAAAAAGAACATGTCCGTAACTTGAAGGAGGGAGTGAAGGAGAGAGGTGAATGAAAGGCAGGTATGGGAGAGAGGAAGAATGAATGGAGGAAGAAGGGGAAAAATTGACAAAGAAAAGGGGATTCTGAAAGAGGGAATGGAGGAGGAGGAGGAGGAGGGAGGGAAAAAGGGAGGGACCGAAAGGGAGAAGGCGTGTAGGAAAAGACGGAAGGTAGGAAGAAGAAAAATAACTAAAGGAATGACTAAGAAAATAAACAAAAGGGGAAGAGAAAATAAACAAGTGAAGGAAGAGAGAGAAGGAAAGGGAAAAAAAAGGGCTGAAAGAGAAAAGGAAAAACTGAATGAAGGAATAAACGAAGGAGATAGAACAGGAGGAGATAAAGAAAGTGAATAAAAAAAATGAATGAAGGAAATATAAACAGGAGGTAAAGGAGAATGTGAAAGAGGAAAGAAAAAAGTAGCAAATAAAAAAATAAAAGGGAAAGAAAAAAGGAAGAGGAAGAAAAGAGGAAAAGGGGAAAGAGAAGGGGAAGAAAATGGCAAACACATAAGTAAAAGACAGAAGATAGGAAGAGGCGAAGGATGAGATGAAGGAGGAAGAGGAGAAAATGACAAAGATAAATACACAGAAGTACGAAAATAGGAAGATGTGTAAGAGAGGATAAAGAAGGAAGGGGAAATAAATAAATAATGGAAGAAAAAAGGAAGAAGCAAAAAAGGAGATGAAGGAAGAGGGAAAGAAAGTGGCAATATAAGAAAGTGAAGAGAAGAGGAAGAGATGAATAAGAGAATGAAGGAAGATAAATAAATAAAGGAAAAAGAGGCGAAGGAGGAAGTGAAGAAGATGAAACAAGTAGCAAAGATGAACCAACAAAAGGAAGCGAAGAGATGAAGTAGAGAATGAAAGAAGGAATAAAGGGAAAGGAAAGAAAAAGAAGGCGATGAAGGAGGAACTGAAGGAGAGACGAATAAACCAAACAGGCGAAAGAAAGAAGGAATAAAGGGAAAGGAGAGAAAAAGAAGGCGATGAAGGAGGAACTGAAGGACAGACGAACACACCAAACAGGCGAAAGGAAGAAGCACAGATAACTAAATAAAGGGAATAAGAAAAGACACGAAGAGGTGAAGTAGTAGAGGGCAAAAAGGGAAGGCATAAAAAATAAATGAACGAAAGGGACAGGAAAGAGCGAGACAAAAGAAAGGCCGAAACGAAAGGAAAGTGGGAAGGGGGGAAGCGGAGGAACGGAAAGGGATGGGACGGGGAGAGGGGGAAGGGAGGGGAGGAGGGGGGGGAGGGCATACATATGGGGTCTCAGCGGGGGTCATGATAATTAGGCAACGATTTTTCCTTCAATTCTAT
>NC_066523.1:6562580-6687580 GCF_024679095.1 Eriocheir sinensis | reverse complement strand
TTTACTTCCTCCTTTTTCCATCCTTCTCTTTCGTATCCCTTCCTTCCTTTCTCTCTTTCTCCTTTCCTATTCTTTCCTTCTTCTCCCTCCCATTCATCTCTTTGACTATGAATAAGGGAAGAGGAGTGAACAGATTTTTCTCATTCTGGATCTTTTTTAGCATTATCTTACTTTTCTACACTATTTGTCACTCTAGATATTTTTTACCATTCTAGACTTTCATTATTCTAGATTTTTTTTTTTTCTATTTATCGTACAATATTTTTTCATCCTATATTTCTAGTTAGCGAGTTTTTCTTTTTTCTTTTATTTTACAGCAGAGGAGGCTGTTCAAGGGCATAAAAAAAGGTGACAAATGTGACGGAAAAAAATCGTAGAAATCGTACTGAATCTTATTTGACTACGAATATAATGAAAATTAACCAAAATGAACCGACTCTTTTTTTCCGATCGTATATATATCAAACCTTATCTTTAAAGAGATGGCATTTAATACCAACCAAGGGCAGCATCCAAACCCTTCCTCGTCTTCACTGAACTCCACATAATAATACTAAGAGAGGGGAAGGAAAGGGAAAGGAAGGCAGAGGGGGAGAATGTAGAAAGGAACGGAGATGAAGGAGGCAAAAGAGGGAGGATAGGGGGAAGTAAAGGAAGAGAAGGGAAAGGAAGCAGAGAGGAGAAAGGAAGGGAGAAGAGAAAGAAATGGGGGAGGGAGAAGATGTCAAAAAAGTGATCTGATTTAGCTTCTTTAGTGTGTCTTGAATCTCCTCCCGTAGACGAACTTAAGTCGTAGGAAGGAGGAAATACAAGGGAAGGAGGAAGACTCGTGCAAAGCGATGTAGGAGGAAGGGAGAAATAGAGTGTAAATAAGGAAAGCGGATGAGGAGTAAACCAAGGAAGAGAGCAGAAGGAGGAACGATGAGGAAAGAAGGAAGAAACACAGTGAAAGGAGTAATTACAAGGAGGAAATACAACAAGGGAAAGACTAGTAAAGAATGAGAAAGGAAGAAGGAAGCAAAGTGGAAGGGAAGGTGAAGATGGAGGAAATAGAGGAGAAACAAAACTATAGTAAACAACAAAGAAGGAAGAAGCACAATGAAAGAATGAAGAAAGATGGAAATACAGAGGAAGGAAAGATTGTCAAAAGTTAAGCAAGAATAAGATAATAGAGTAGAAGGAAACCCAGCAAACAACGAAAAAGAAAGGATAAAAGAAGCACAATGGAAGGATGAAGAAAGATGGAAATAGAGAGGAAGGAAAGATGATCAGAAGTAAAGCAAGAAGATAATAGAGTAGAAGGAATACCAGCAAACAACGAAAAAGGAAGGAAGGAAGAAGCACAATGAAAGAATGAAGGAAGGAGGAAATAAAGAGGAAGGAACGAACGCTGATCCAGAGAAATGCAGGAAGAAGGAAACACATAGGAAGGAAAACTAGTGAAAAGGGAAGAAGGAAGGGGGAAGGAAACACAGGAGACAGGAAATACTGGTCAGGAGTAAAGGGAAAAGGAAGAATAAGTGAAAGGAAAACCAATAAACAGTAACGAAAGGAAAGGAAGAAGAAAAGCTGATCATGAATGTAGGAAAAAAGGAAGAACAAGAAAAAGGGATGGTAGGAAAGAAGAAGACAGTGGAAGAAACGATGATCATGAATAAAGGAAAAAGGGAGACAAGGAAACAGTGATAAAGGAAGGAGGAAGGCAGTGAATAAAGAAAAAAAGGGAGACTAGTACAGAGGGGTGAAGGAAGGAAAGAATGAAGGAAGCAGAGGAAGAAAGACTGATCATAAGGTAAAAAGGAAGATTAGTGAAGAAATATGAAGGAAGGAAGGAAGGAGTAGAAGGCTGACGGAGAGATGAAGTAAGGAAGGAGGAAAGAAGGAACCACAGAAGAAGAAAAAGCTCGTTCAAGGTGAGGTAGGAAGAAGAAAAGAAATACCTCCCGGGTCACCTTCTCACGGATACCTTGTTTCCTCACCTGCCTCAGCCTAATCACCGAATAAGATTACCTTTACCTGCAAATAAGATCACCGGCACACACACACACACACACACACACACACACACACACACACACACACACACATTTGGGAGTTTATGTGTGTGTGTGTGTGTGTGTGTGTGTGTGTGTGTGTGTGTGTGTGTGTGTGTGTGTGTGTGTGTGTCATTTCTCAACTCTCCCTGACCTACAAATAACCAAGAACGTTCATGCGGTTCCTCACGTCTCACGAAGCAACTCTGGTGGTGGTGACCTTACCCTTGACCTTACAGGACATACCTTGACCTTACAGGGTAGGCGGTGGCTGAGTGGTTAGCGTACGGGCCCCGCATTCATCACGCCATGGACAACGTCGATTCGAATTCCCACGCTACCACCTGGGATTTTTCAGTCACCGCCGAGTGGCCTAAGACTACCCACATGCTGTCCATCAACCCGGACTCTAGAAGAAACCGTCCAGGTGAATCAAAAATGAGTTCCGGGAGGTAGCATGAGCCAAGCATAACTGGCGCCACTATAAAAATTACCTGCGCCACAACGGGCTTGGGCCGACCACTATGCCCATGGAGACCAGGCCCCTGAAAAAAGCCTACCAGCCCTTTAGGCAGATGTAAAAAAAAAAAAAAAAGACTCGCACCTCCACCACACAAATTCACGTCCAGCTGCACTTTGGAAAAAAAAAATCATTATATAAATCTTTGCATGAGTCACCCCATAATTCCAACTCTCGAATCGGAAGGCTCATAATTATCCAAACACCTATTTTTCCTCCCTGAAAATACCAAAAGAAGCAACGATGAAAGTCACGGATAGTAAATTGTTATACTTTCCTCCTAACCCTACTCATAATCATTTCCAAATTGGCTTCTCTTCTGAGTACACATCTATTCACTTTTTTTTTTTTTTTGGGGGGGGGGGGGCAGTGATTAGCTTGGCTTTTTTTTTCTTAAGTTTTTTTTTTTTTGTTTGTTTGTTTCTTTTTGCCTTTTCCTTTACTGTAAAAAAAATATCCCTTGCATCTGTGTACCTCACGACGATGCTCTGCTGCAGGAAGGGTGCGGTATATGAAATAAATCTTGACCAATGGTTATTTGCAAGAGCGGAGTATATATTGAAGTATATAGGAGGAAAAAATACTGGCGGAGTTTTTCCGTTACTACACGAAACGGATCAAAATGGACGCCATAAAAGTTGAGGTCGACCTGCTTACACCGACTTTATTTATTCCGTGGCTTGATCTGTCTCTCTATTTATCATATCTGCATATTTACCTGACCTACATATGGTCACCAGGGAAAGGAATGTTTTAAAAATATGAACACTGAACTGAGACGGATAAATAGATAAATAGATAGATAGGTAAAGATGGATAGGTAAAGATGGATTAGTAGACAGATAAAGATACATAGACAGATAAATAGATAGACAGATAGATAGGTAGATAGATAGACCGTCATTATGCAAAGTCTTTCCTTCAAACAATCACGACATCATCAGATAACATCGTTGAGTGGTTAGTCAATAGGTAGTCTCCGTAACTGGAAAAAATCCTTTTCTTTGAAGGCGATTTTTCATGTAAATCGTATTTGTTTTATCAAAATCATCTCTTTTCACTTTTAGGAAGATTTTTTTTCTCGACCACTTTCCCTCCCACGCGTCGCGTGCAGCAAGCCCGTCAGCCGCTGGGGCGTTGCGAAAGATGTGGGCTCCGGGGCCAGGGCTCCTTGAGGGCGCTGCAACACCAGAGTAATTTGAGGGGGTCTCAGCCCTCCCTTGAGTTTCTGTTCAATAAAAAAAAATTGAAAGACATCTTGAGGCGCCTCCGCTGGGGTCGTGTGGATATTTTCAGATGGATTCCCTTTCCCCCGTTACCCACACCAGTGATTATATTTGATTGCCTATCATAATAACTTACAAAATAGTAACATGGCTGACAAACGTAGGCAATATATAACACAGCTAGCTATGGAGACGTGCGTGGCAGATGTGATCAAAGTTGTTATTTTTTTTTTGTCAGGTCTAGTTTATTGCATTGAGTCATGTAACTGTGAATTCAGAGAAGAGCTGAATTCATATTTTAAAACGATTACACATATGCTCAAAAAAATCTTTCCTGTGCCTAAATTTTAGAAACAAGACACTGGCGCCTGACTTGGCAAGGACCTGCACAAGAATAATACGAGACAACTGTCCCATTCTGTCAATTTTTAGTGCTTCCCCGTATCCCAATTGCTTACAAAAATATATTCATATATTCAGTTATAATCTGAATCGTTCTAAGCTGATAAATCATATTTTTTAGGTTAAGAAAACACAAAAGGAAAGGTTGTTGTTTTTCGTTTTTGTGAATTTCCGACGACAGGCCCGGGCCTCGAGTAGCCAAGACCAGGTCAGCCCCCCCCCCCCTCCCCCCCCCCACCCACACACACACACCACGGGGGAGCGAGGAACACACACACACACACACACACACACACACACACACACACACACAAACACACAAACACACACACCACGGGGGGGGGGCGAGGGACACACACACACACACACACACACACACACACACACACACACACACACACACACACACACACACACACACACACACACACACACACACACACACCTCCTGTTCTGCTTCTGAATCATGACAGACTCAAAATATAATCTATCAACAAACACTCCCATGCAGCCAGAGGGGGTCATCACGCCACTACTAGTAATCGCTCTCACGCGCCGGGGATGCCAGCGGGCATTGATTGCCGGGGACGAAGAAATTTACCTCACATGTGACACATTCCGATGTGCTAATGAGCAGCGACGCATTATCTTATTCATTTATTCACATTCATGCTTTTTCGCTGCACCTCCCGGGTGTAGGGGAAGGGAGGCTGCATGCAGGAAGTCGATGTTTGGTAATGGTTGGTGGGCTGAATGTTTTACTTAACAGTAGGTCTGCTATCCACGTATTTTCACAACAGCATTATTATTATTATTATTATTATTATTATTATTATTATTATTATTATTATTATTATTATTGTTATTATTATTATTATTGTTGTTGTTGTTGTTGTTGTTGTTGTTCTTACTATTATAATTCCTTTTGTTGATAAGTTCACATTGATGTTATTGTTGTTGTTGTTGTCGATGTTGTTGCTCCAAAGCTATCACCAACTGCCTATTATTATCGAAATACTGCCACACACTCTTACACACATTCATAATACATCAATTCCTAAGGTCATGGCACGCGTGGCGAGGTGAAGGCCGTGGCCATCTTCCTTGCACCCTAAGAATATATTGTATCCATGTAAGCACGTATTCCAAGACTGTGACCTGCCCGTCACCTGTCTGGTGGCCGGCACACCCGCCCGTGACCTCGAGAGAAACCTTAAGACCTGTGAGAACATGGCGAAATGCACCGCCACCACCACCACCTCTGTTACCGACATCATCACCAACAATGTCATCCCCCGCCCCTGTGTGTGTGTGTGTGTGTGTGTGTGTGTGTGTGTGTGTGTGTGTGTGTGTGTGTTTTACAACAAAGGAGGCAGCTCAAGGGCACAAAAAAAGAAAACAATAATACAAAAAAAGCCCGCTACTCGCTGCTCCCAAAAAAAGAATTTAAAGAGGTGGCCGAAAGAAAGATCAATTTCGGGAGGAGAGGTGTCCTGATACCCTCCTCTTGAAAGAGTTCAAGTCGTAGGCAGGAGGAAATACAAATGAAGGAAAATTGTTCCAGAGTTTACCAGCGTGAGGGATGAAAGAGTGAAGATGCTGGTTAACTCTTGCATAAGGGGTTTGGACAGTGTAGGGATGAGCATGAGTAGAAAGTCGTGTGCAGCGGGGCCGCGGGAGGGGGGGAGGCATGCAGTTAGCAAGTTCAGGAGAGCAGTCAGCGTGGAAATATCGATAGAAGATAGAAAGAGAGGCAACATCGCGGCGGAATTTAAGAGGTAGAAGGCTATCAGTAGGAGGAGGAGAGCTGATGAGACGAAGAGCCTTAGACTCCACTCTGTCCAGAAGAGCTGTGTGAGTGGAGCCCCCAAACACGTGAGATGCATACTCCATACGAGGGCGGACAAGGCCTCTGTATATGGATAGCAACTGCGCGGGGGAGAACTGGCGGAGACGATACAGAACGCCCAACCTCGAGGAAGCTGATTTAGCAAGAGAGGAGATATGAAGTATCCAGTTGAGATTTTGCGTTAAGGATTGACCGAGGATGTTTAGTGTTGAAGAAGGTGACAGCTGAGTGTTGTCGAAGAATAGGCGATAGGTGTTTGGAAGATTGTGTCGAGTTGATAGGTGGAGAAATTGAGTTTTTGAGGCATTGAAGGACACAAGGTTCCTTCTGCCCAAATCGGAAATGATAGCAAGGTCTGAGGTTAAGCGTTCTGCAGCCTCCAGTCTGGAGTCGTGTACTTCCTGTTGTGATGGTCTTCTATTGAAAGAAGTTGAATAATGCAGAGTGGAGTCGTCGGTGTATGAGTGGACAGGACAGTTTGTTATGGAAAGAAGATCATTGATGAATAACAGGAAGAGAGTGGGTGATAGGACAGAACCCTGTGGAACGCCACTGTTGATAGGTTTAGGGGAAGAGCAGTGACCGTCTACCACCGCAGAGATAGAACGGCCGGAAAGGAAACTGGAGATAAAGGAACAGAGAGAGGGATAGAATCCGAAAGAGGGCAGTTTAGAAAGCAAAGACTGGTGCCAGACTCTATCGAAGGCTTTCGATATGTCTAGCGCAACAGAGAAAGTTTCACCGAAACGGCTAAGAGAGGATGACCAAGAGTCAGTTAAGAGAGCAAGACGATCGCCAGTAGAACGCCCCTTGCGGAATCCATACCGACGATCAGATAGAAGGTTAGAAGTGGAAAGGTGCTTTTGAATCTTCCGGTTAAGGATTGATTCAAAAGCTTTAGATAGACAGGAAAGTAAAGCTATAGGGCGGTAGTTTGAGGGATTGGAACGGTCACCCTTCTTAGGCACAGGCTGTACAAAGGCATACTTCCAGCAGGAAGGAAAGATAGATGTTGACAGGCAGAGACGAAAGAGTTTGACCAGACAGGGTGTCAGCACAGAAGCACAGTTTTTAAGGACAATAGGAGGCACTCCATCAGGTCCATAAGCCTTCTGAGAGTTGAGGCCAGAGAGGGCATAGAACATCATTTGGAAGAATCTTAATAACAGGCATAAAGGAGTCAGAGATGGGGATGAGTAGGAGGAATATGCCCAGAATCGTCCAGGGTAGAGTTCTTACAGAAAGTTTGAGCGAAGAGTTCAGCCTTAGAGACAGATGAGACGGCAGTGCTGCCGTCAGGGTTAAGGAGAGGAGGGAAAGAGGAAGAAGTGATATTGGAGGAGATATTTTTGGCTAGATGCCAGAAGTCACGGGAAGAATTAGAAGAAGCAAGGTGTTGACATTTTCTGTTAATAAAAGAAGTTTTGGTAAGTCGGAGAATATATTTGGCACGATTCCGGGCTGAAATGTAAAGGTCAACGTTAGTGGGAGTTCGAAGGCTCTGGAACCTTTTGTAAACTGCCTCTCTATCTTTAATAGCACGAGAACAAGCGTGATTAAACCAAGGCTTTTTAGCATGAGGGGAGGAGAGAGTACGTGGAATGTATGCCTCCATTCCAGAGACAATCACCTCTGTGATGCGCTGAGCACATACAGAGGGGTATCTCTCCTAGAAGCAGTAATCATTCCACGGGAAATCGAAAAAGTATATCCTCAGGTCGTCCCACCGAGCTGAAGCAAAATGCCAGAAGCATCGCCTCTTTGGCGGGTCCAGAGGATGTACAGGAGCGATAGGACAGGATACAGAAATAAGGTACGAGTAGGGTGCTGAACCAACTGCTCTAGGTCGTTGAGGAGAGCAAAGTTGTAGGCTTGTTCACCAGGATGGTCAGTGAAGGAGGATGAAAGCCAAAGCTGGTGGTGAACATTGAAATCTCCCAAGATGGAGATTTCAGCAAAGGGAGAGTGAGTCAAGATGTGCTCCACTTTAGAGTTCAAATAGTCAAAGAATTTTACATAGTTAGTAGATTTAGGTGAGAGATAAACAGCACATATGTATTTAGTAATAGAATGACAATGAAGTCTTAGCCAGATGGTGGAAAATTCAGAAGAGTCAAGGTCGTGGGCACGAGAGCAAGTGATGTCGTTGCGCACGTAGGCGCAACATCCAGCTTTGGATTGAAATTTAGGATAGAGATAGTAGGAGGGAACAGAGTAGAGGTTGTTGTCAGTAGCCTCAGAAACCTGTGTTTCGGTGAGGAAGAGAAGGTGAGGTTTAGAGGAGAGATGGTGTTCCACAGAATGAAAATTAGAGCGAAGACCGCGAATGTTGCAGAAATTGATAAGGAGGAGGTTCGAGGAGTTATCAGGACACCTCTCAAGTCGGCAGCCAGAAGGGGAGTCCTTCCTGGGGGAATTTATGGTCCCCTCCCCAGGCGGGGACTCCGAGGCGGTGTTTTCGTTAGCCATTTTGAATTTTGAATTTTGGGAAAAGGTGTGTGTGTTGTGTGAAAGTAGTGTGTTGTAGAAAAAGAGAGGAACTGTCTTTAGAGAGCATGCTGAACTGCTCTCTGGTGTTGATGAGACAAAAGGGAAACGGCTAGTTAGGACATGGGAAGGGTCTTTGAAGGGCTTCAGCACCCTCCTCGCTTCCCATATATCCTCACCGGGAGTAGCTCACGCCCGTTCGGTAGGTGTCTTCCTACCTACTCCTACTATAGTAGGTGTGTGTGTGTGTGTGTGTGTGTGTGTGTTATTCACATCTCACAAACGAATAATTTGCGACGGAGACAGTTACCAGTGCCGAGGGATAACACATAAAAATCTATCAGGAAAATATATTGTGAACCACCGGAGTGATCTGGGTGAAATTTCAGATAAATATACTGATAACAGACTATGATTGTTACATGATTTGCTATTAAAATGGCGACGGAAAATATTTGACTTTTAACACTCGGGTGAATGGTAAAGATAACATAAAAAATAAATCTGATCGAACTTTCCAGAATATCATGATGGTAATGAGCGAGGCTGACATTTATCATTTGTTCTTGAAATTCGTGGACGAGTGAATTTTAGGTCGCAGCTGTGTCGCAGGTGGTACTAACCCTAATCAACACACACACACACACACACACACACACACACACACACACACACACACACACACACACACGCTTTTACCCAAGGGTGTGGAGACGGATATAAAAAAAAAAATCGACTCTGACTTCGACTATAACTCCGACTCCACCCCCTCATCCGCAGTACAGTGGTAGGCAAATCAAACCCAACCACACCACACACCACACCACACCACACCCAGCCACACAACACCACACGTATCATTAAGGAGTCGGAGTCGGAGATATTTTACCGACTCCATCTCCGACTTCGACTCCGACTTCATACCTCATTTTTACCACTGATTTTTTTTTTTTTTTTACACCTGCCAAAAAAGCCGCCCGCCTCCGTAGCTATAGGCAAACACAAGACTTCTTCAGTGAACATTTGTCGCCTTTATACAAACGCAATGATTTATGAGTTGATGTCAGTTTATCATGTGGGATGGAATGTGAAGGGAAAGACAAGCGACGGGAGAGGGACGAACAGCAACACTTCGGGGACCAACAGCAACACTCCGGGGACCAACAGCAACACTCCGGGGACCAACAGCAACACTCCAGGGACCAACAGCAACACTCCGGGGACCAACAGCAACACTCCGGGGACCAACAGCAACACTCCGGGGACCAACAGCAACACTCCAGGGACCAACAGCAACACTCCAGGGACCAACAGCAACACTCCGGGGACCAACAGCAACACTCCAGGGCACAACAGCAACACTCCAGGGACCAACAGCAACACTCCAGGGACAAACAGCAACACTCCGGGGACCAACAGCAACACTCCAGGGCCCAACAGCAACACTCCAGGGACCAACAGCAACAGTCCAGGGCCCAACAGCAACACTCCGGGGACCAACAGCAACACTCCGGGGACCAGCAGCAACACTCCAGGGACCAACAGCAACACTCCAGGGACCAACAGCAACACTCCGGGGACCAACAGCAACACTCCAGGGACCAACAGCAACACTCCGGGGACCAGCAGCAACACTCCAGGGACCAACAGCAACACTCCGGGGACCAGCAGCAACACTGCAGGGCCCAACAGCAACACTCCAGGGACCAACAGCAACACTCCGGGGACCAGCAACAACACTCCAGGGACCAACAGCAACACTCCAGGGACCAACAGCAACACTCCGGGGACCAGCAGCAACACTTCAGGGACCAACAGCAACACTCCGGGGACCAACAGCAACACTCCAGGGACCAACAGCAACACTCCAGGGACCAACAGCAACACTCCGAGGACCAACAGCAACACTCCGGGGACCAACAGCAACACTCCAGGGACCAACAGCAACACTCCAGGGACCAACAGCAACACTCCAGGGACCAACAGCAACACTCCAGGGACCAACAGCAACACTCCGGGGACCAACAGCAACACTCCAGGGACCAACAGCAACACTCCAGGGACCGACAGCAACACTCCGTGGACCAACAGCAACACTCCAGGGCCCAACAGCAACACTCCGGGGACCAACAGCAACACTCCAGGGCCCAACAGCAACACTCCGGGGACCAAAAGCAACACTCCAGGGACCAACAGCAACACTCCGGGGACCAACAGAAACACTCCAGGGCCCAACAGCAACACTCCGGGGACCAAAAGCAACACTCCAGGGCCCAACAGCAACACTCCAGGGCCCAACAGCAACACTCCGGGGACCAACAGCAACACTCCAGGGACCAACAGCAACACTCCGGGGACCAGCAGCAACACTCCAGGGACCAACAGCAACACTCCGAGGACCAACAGCAACACTCCAGGGACCAACAGCAACACTCCAGGGACCAACAGCAACACTCCGGGGACCAACAGCAACACTCCAGGGACCAACAGCAACACTCCAGGGACCAACAGCAACACTCCGGGGACCAACAGCAACACTCCAGGGACCGACAGCAACACTCCAAGGACCAACAGCAACACTCCGGGAACCGACAGCAACATTCCAGGGACCAACAGCAACATTCCGGGGACCAACAGCAACATTCCGGGGACCAACAGCAACACTCCAGGGACCAACAGCAACACTCCGGGGATCAACAGCAACACTCCAGGGACAAACAGCAACACTTCAGGGACCAACAGCAACACTCCAGGGACCAACAGCAACACTCCAGGGACCAACAGCAACATTCCGGGGACCAACAGCAACACTCCAGGGACCAACAGCAACATTCCGGGGACCAACAGCAACACTCCAGGGACCAACAGCAACACTCCGGGGATCAACAGCAACACTCCAGGGACCAACAGCAACACTCCGGGGACCAACAGCAACACTCCAGGGACCGACAGTAACACTTCAGGAAAAACAGCAACACTCCGGGTAACGCAGCAACACTCCAGAAACCAACAGCAACACTCCAGGTAAAACAGCAACACTCCAGGTAAAACAGCAACACTCCGGGTAACACAGCAACACTCCAGGGACAAACAGCAACACTCCAGGGACCAACAGCAACACTCCAGGGACCAACAGCAACACTCCAGGTAAAACAGCAACACTCCGGGTAACACAGCAACACTCCATGGACAAACAGCAACACTCCAGGGATCAGCAGCAACACTCCAGGGACAAACAGCAACACTCCAGGAACCAACAGCAACACTCCAGGTAACACAGCAACACTCCAGGTAACACAGCAACACTCCAGGTAACACAGCAACACTCCAGGGACCAACAGAAACACTCCAGGTAACACAGCAACACTCCAGGGACCAACAGCAACACTTCAGGGACCAACAGCAACACTCCAGGGACCAACAGCAACACTCCAGGGACCAACAGAAACACTCCAGGTAACACAGCAACACTCCAGGGACCAACAGAAACACTCCAGGTAACACAGCAACACTCCAGGGACCAACAGAAACACTCCAGGTAACACAGCAACACTCCAGGTAACTCCCAAGGCTACACAGACCATTAATTAACCTTAACCTATTGCCTACCTGCCCTTGACAAGCGAGCCCCATAAAGCATTCCAGACCTGTTGAGCACATATACACAGGTAGGCAGACAGGTAGGTCGACAGGTAGATCGATAGGGGGGCAGGTTAGTAGTTATGAAGATTAGTAGGTAGAAAGGTTAGGAAGGAAGGAAAGTCGATAGGAAGGTAGAGAGAAAGTAAGGAAAAAAGGAAGAACCAGTAATCAGAGAAAATAAAGTTGGAGAAAAAGGAGAAAAACGTACGAATCAGGAGGAAAACGTGAAGGAAGTATTGAAGGAATGGCGGAAGGAAGGAAGAAGGGAAGAAAGGATGGAAGGATGCTTAGGAAGAAAGGGAGGAAAGTTGATTGGAAGGAAGAGTGAAAGTAAGGAAAAAAGAAAGGAAGGAGGAACCAATAATAAGAGCAAAAAAAAAGTTGGAGAAAAAGGAGAAAAACGTGAACGAAGAAGGGAAGGAACGACGGAAGAAAGGAAGAAGGGAAGGAAGGAAGGATGGAAGGAAGAAAAAGGATGGTAGGTAGATTATAGTATGTAAGTCGCTCTATATTATCTTTTAGTCTCGTTAGGGAAGGAAAGGACAGAATGAAAGGATAAGGAAGGTGAAGGAGGAAAGGAAGTGATGTGAAGGAAAAGAAAGGGTGGGCCGGAACAGGAAACAAGAAGAGGCAAGAAAAATTGAGTTGACTAAAAAGAAAAGGGTAAGAAAGGCAAGTGAAGGAAAGGAGAAAAAGGCAGAAAGGAAGAGGAAAAGAAAGGGGAAGGGAAGGCACGGAAGAAAAAGGAGAGGAAACGAAAAGGGTACGATAAGTGGAAAGGGAAGGAAGGCACGGAAGAAAAGAAGAGAGGAAACGAAAGGGCATGATAAGTGGAAAGGAAAGGAGGAAGGAGTGGAAGGGACGTAAATAAAGGTAAGATGCATTAGGCAAGGTAAATGAAGAATGTGGAGAGGGAATAGAAGTCAAGATAAGAAAGATTTAGGAGGCAAGGAAAATGTATGCAAGGGCAGGTAAGGTGTGCCAAGGTAAGGTAAAGTAAGGTAAATTAAGGTAAGTATGGAAGGTAAGGTAAGGTATGGTAAGGGAAGGGAAGGGAAGGAAAGGGAAGGGAGGGGAAGGGAAGGAGGGAAGGAGGAAGGAAAGTAAGGACAGGATAGGTAATGCAAGTTGATAAGGTAAGGTAAGGTAAGGTAAGGTAAGGTAAAGTAAGGTAAGGGAAGGTAAGGCAAGATAAGATAGGGTAAGGTAAGGCAAGGTAAGGTAAGTTGAGATAAGGTATGGTAAGGTAAGGTAAGGTGAGGTAAGGTAAGGTGAGGAGAGGAAAGGGAAGGGAAGGGAAAGGAAGAAAAGGGAAGGGAAGAAAGGGAAGAGAAGGTAAGGTAAGGTAAGGTAAGGTAAGGTAAGGTAGGTAAGGTAAGGTAAGGTAAGATAAGGGAAGGGAAGGTAAAGTAAGGTAAAGTAAGGTCGAGTAAGACAAGGTAAGGTAAGGTAAGGTAAGGTATGGTAAGGTAGGTAAGGTAAGGTAAGGTAAGGTAAGATAAGGGAAGGGAAGGGAAGGGAAAGTAAGGTAAAGTAAGGTCGAGTAAGACAAGGTAAGGTAAGGTAAGGTAAGGTAAGGTAAGGTAAGGTAAGATAAGGGAAGGTAAGGTAAGGTAAAGTAAGGTAAAGAAAGGTCAAGAAAGAAAAGGTAAGGTAAGGTAAGGTAAGTAAGGTAAGGTAAGGTAAGATAAGGGAGGGGAAGGGAAATGTAAAGTAAGGTCGAGTAAGACAAGGTAAGGTAAGGTAAGGTAAGGTAAGGTAAGGTAAGGTAGGTAAGGTAAGGTAAGATAAGGGAAGGGAAGGGAAGGTAAAGTAAGGTAAAGTAAGGTCGAGTAAGACAAGGTAAGGTAAGGTAAGGTAAGGTAGGTAAGGTAAGGTAAGGTAAGTTAGGTAGGGTAAGGTAAGACAAGGGAAGTGAATAGAAGTAAAAATAAGGTAAAGTAAGGTAGAGTAAGACAAGGTAAGGTAAGGTAAGGTAGGTAAGGTAAGGTAGGTAAGGTAAGGTAAGAGAAGGGAAGGGAAGTGAAGTTAACGTAAGGTAAAGTAAGGTCGAGTAAGACAAGGTAAGGTAAGGTAAGGTAAGGTAGGTAAGGTAAGGTAAGGTAGGTAAGGTAAGGTAAGGTAAGGCAGTGAAGCAAAGTATAGGTCATAAGATAATGCTAAACAACTCTCTCACAAACATACACACGAACACACCACACAGCTTTCAGACTCGTTACACCACCACAAGATGAAATTCAAGCAACCGACTCTTATATATAAAAGAAAAAGAAGAAAAGAGCGATATTATGACAACAAAAAATGCATCACCACAAAATAAATAAATGAATAAAAATTAACAGGAATCATGTTTTTTTTCTTTTTTTTTTCTTTCTTTTTGTGGTGGTGAAAACTGGTGGTGGTGGAGGTGAGAGAAGTGGAAGAGGAGGAGGAGGAGGAGGATGTGGAAGATTTAACTAATACCCAAGAGTCAAATTTTATGGCCTAGCAACGTGAAGTGGAAAAAAGAGGATGGGGAAGGAGGAGGAGGAGGAGGAGCAAGAGAATGGGAAGGGAGAAGTGGAGAAAGAGGAGGAACATAAATAAGGGAGGTGATGGAAGAAAAGGAAGAGGTGGAGAAAGAGAAGGAAAAAGAGGAAGAAGGAAGAAGAGAGAGAGCTGGAGAAAGAGGAGGAAGAAGAAGGTACTAGTGGTAAAGAAAGAGAAAGGGGAGGAAGAAGAGGGTGATGGATGAGGAGAGGGGAAAGGTAAAGAAAGAGGCGGAGGAAGAACGTGAGGGAAGAGGAAGGAGAGGTGGAGATAGAGGAGGAAGAAGAGGGTGATGGAGTAGGAGAAGGGAGAGGTAAAGAAAGAGGCGGAGGAAGAACGTGAGGGAAGAGGAAAGAGAGGTGGAGATAGAGGAGATAGAAGAGAATGGTGTTGGAGGGAGAAGTGGAAAAAGAGGAGAAAGATAAATAAGAGTGAGTGGTGGTGGAAGAGAAAGAAGTGGAGAAAGAGAAGGAAGAGGAGAAAGAAGAGGGTGGTGGTGGTGGTGGTGGTGGAGGAGGAGGAGGAGAGATGGAGAAAGGGGATGAAGGAAGAAGACAATAAAAGAGGAAGAGGAAGAAAAGTGGAGGAGAAGGAGGTGAAAGAAAATAGCATGAGACAAAAAAAAATAGCACAAGAAAAATTACGAACACACAGGGATTAAATTTTCTGTGGTGATAGAAAGCGGAGGATAAAGTGGAGGGGAAAGTGGAAGAAGAGAATGAGGAAGTGGAGAAGAAAGAAGTGGAGGAGGACGTAAAAGAGCACACCACATGAAAAAAAAAACTGGAACAGAATCTTAAACAAAGTAGAGATAATAATGAGGTTGATAAAACTGGGAATAAGAAGAGGAGGAAGAGGAAGAGGAGGAAGAAGAAGAGTAGATGGAGGAAGAGAAAGTGGATAAGGAAGTATGGATAATAAAGGAGGAAGAAGAACAAAATAAAAAAAGGTAAAATTCTTAAAAGTGGAAAAAAGAAGAGGAGGAAGAAGAGGAAGAGGAGGAGGAGGAAGAGGAGGAAGAGAAAGTGAATAAGGAAGTATGGATATAAGGAGGAAGAAGAAAATAAAATAAAAAAGGGAAAAATTCTAAAAAGTGGAAAAAAGAGGAGGAGGAAGAAAAGGAAAAGGAGGAGAAGGAGAAGGAGAAAGAAAAAAAGGAGAAGGAGGAGGAAAAAGAGGATAAGAAAGCACGGGAAAAAGGAGGAAGAAGAAAATAAAACAAATAAAAAATGGAAAAACTAACACCTAGGAATAACATCTCAAACCAAAATATAGCGATGACTCTGATCTCGCTAAAAGTGGAAGAGGAAAAAGGGAGGAAAAAGGAAACAGGAAGAGATGGAAGAGGAAGAGGGGAGTGGACTAGGAAGCACAAACGCCAAAGTGGATTCGAACCGCTCGCCTTTATACACACACACACACACACACACACACACACGAGCTCATCCACTTTCCACCGCATCCCCCACTGACGTCATCGAAAACTGGTACTCCCCTCTCCCTGCTCCCTTTCCCCCCCTCCCCCCAGATAGGCCTCGAGCAAGCACCTGTAATCAGCGTTAGGGGGTCAAGGTGTAGTACTGGTAGGCTTCGGCGTAGGGCAAGATAGCCAGGTGAAGCGGGCAGGTGAGAGGGAGATAGAGGGAGAGGGGGGTAGGTGAGGGGAGCTGCGGTATCTTTGTTCTAGTATCAGCAAAAGCAGGAGGAGGAGGAGGAGGAGGAGAGGAAGGAGGGGAAGAGTGCAGGAGGAAGAGGAGGAGCAGGAGGTAGGAAGGGCACGAGGGAAGGGAAAGAGGAGGAGGAGGAGGAGTAGAATAAGGGGATGGAGAAGGTAAGAGGAGGAGGAACAGAGAGAGGAGGAGGAGGGGGAGGGGAAGAGTGGAGGAGGAGGAGGAGGTGGACGGGGCACTAGGGAAAGAGGAGAGGGAAGAGGAGGAGGGATAGGAGGTTGTAGCAGTAGGAGGAGGAGGAGGAGGAGGGGCAGACGGAGGCATCACAAGGGAAAACGGAACCTCGCGCCTGCTCCGTGTGTCTGACGTGCGGCCCAGCTGATGGTGACGGGAGGCGAGGAGGGCGGGCAGCAGACGACGTGAGGGGGCCCGCGAGCCGCCTGCCAGGGAACGAAACAGCTTCCCCGACCCTGCCGCGCCTCAGTCTGGTCCTATCGCCTCCTCGGTGTTCACTCCCTCCCTCTCTCTCCCTCTCTCTCCGTCTGTCCTTCCGTCTTGGGTGTTTGTTAGCGAAGGAGTGTGTTTGTGAAGGTGATCTTTCGAGGTAAACAGCCATGGCCACCACCGCCGCCACCTCAGCTATCTACAGTCAGGTCTTTAAGGTAAGGTTTTCAGTGGTGACATATATACACACACACACACACACACACACACACACACACACACACACACACACACACACATATATATAAATGGGTTCTACCTGTGTGTGTTGTGAGTCATGATATATTTTTCTTGGCTTTTTTTTTTGCGATGTTGCGTTGTGGATAATTATATTGCTGTGGCCTTCGTTATCTGTGGTATGTGTCGTGTGTGTGTGTGTGTGTGTGTGTGTGTGTGTGTGCAGTCAATAATTACATTCCGTGTTCTTCGCAGTCTGCAAAACGAGGCCGCACACACACACACACACACACACACACACACACACACACACACACACACACACACAGAGGCCTTGCAAATGACAGTTCCTCACGCTTATTATTATTAGAGTTATTATAATCATCATCATTATACCGCCACCACCGCCACCACAACCACCGCCACCACCACCTCCACCTCCACCTCCACCACCTCCACCACCACCTCCACCTCCACCACCTCCACCTCCACCTCCACCACCACCTCCACCTTCACCACCACCACCGCCACCACCACCACTCTCCCCATCGCAACACACCTTCACCCTCAATCCGAGTTAAAGGGAGCAGTGACCTCGTGCTTGCCTACCGTCCTTACCTTCCTTCCTACCTTCCTGCCTTCCCTCCTCCCTTCCTTCCTTTCTTCCTCAATCTTTCTTTTTCTTCCCTATCTTCCTTCTTTCCTTCCTTCCTTCCTACCTAAATGCCTGTCTACCGTCCTTACCTTCCTTGCCTGCCTTCCTGCCTTCCCTCCTCCCTTCCTTTCTTCCTCAATCTTTCTTTTTCTTGCCTATCTTCCTTCTTTCCTTCCTTCCTTCCTACCTAATTGCCTGTCTACCTACCTCTACCTTCCTCTCTCTCTCTCTCCCTGCCTGCCTGTCTTTCTCTCCCTCTTTCTTTCTTCTTGGAAAAGCTCAACAAAGGCAACATGACTCTTCCTAAAAAATACCCGCGGCGGTACACGTTGGATTACTGACTCAAGGGTGCCCTGATGACGCCGTGTGTGTGTGTGTGTGTGTGTGTGTGTGTGTGTGTGTGTGTGTTTCATAGCGTTATCACTTGACCCTCTTCACCTGGACATACAGGTAGTCAGGCTATACACACACACACACACACACACACACACACACACACACACACACACACACACACAAGGACGAAGAAGGATAAAGAAAATTAAGAGAAAAGGAAGCGTCGAGGTCAAACATGTTGGGGAAGGGTCAAGCGTGCCGTGTTTGTCCCTTGTTTATTTATTTATGGTGATGATGATGATGATGATGATGATCATGATGATGATGATGATGATGATGATGATGATGATGATCATGATGAAAAGGAAAAGGAGAAGAAGGAAGAGGAAACATGGAATGGCAGACAACAGAAAACCTGCAGGCTCATTACGAAACGAGGTTGCTCCTGCAGTGCTTTAATCTGCTCGACAGTCACTCCGTGCCTGCAAAGCAGATCAAAGCGCTTTGTACGTACGTTCAGTTTACTCCTGACGCAATGAAGTAACGGTCGATGTGATTTTTAAAGGAGTTGAAGGCTTTTGCACTAACTTCTTCCGCAGGAAGCTTGTTCCAATGGCGGATGACTCGGTTTGAGAAGAAACTCATCCCAATGTCCAATGCGTTGCCTCGCTAGAATATATAGACCGTTATTTCTAATTCTTTAGTTGATGTGGATGTAAAAGAACTTGGAGTGATTGACGTTACTGAACTTCTTCAGCTACTTGAAGACATAAATCAAATCTCCTCGAAACCGTCTTTTGAAGTTGAGTCGCTCGAGTCGTTCTTCCTAAGGCAGAGCCCGTACGAGTGGAATCATTTTCTTAGCGCGTCGCTGAACTTTATCCAGTAACTTAGTATTCTTCCCATAATTAGGGGACCAGAATTGCACTGCATATTCGTGATGAGTCTTACCACCGCCGCGTAAGAGAGGGATGAGGAGAAAGACAACCACGACAACGATGAAGATGTGGAAGAATGAGGAAGGGAAAATAAAAATAAGGAAAAGAAAAAAAATAAGAAAATAGGATGCAAGGAGGAAAAAAAATGGAGAAAGGAGGAGGAAGTTATCATTATCATTATCGTCATCACCACCACCACCATCACCACCACCACCAGCCGGCTCCCGTCAGGCCAGCGGCAGGAGTAACAGCACCACCGACACCACCACCGCCACCGCCAGCAGCAACATCACCAGCAACACCACCACCAGCACACAATCAATACGCAGTGGTGGTGGTAGCAGTGGCGGCGGCGGCGGCGGCGGTGGGGGTGGTGAGGGTGGGGGTGGAGGTGATGACAATCCCGCACATCACCCACAACGAGACGAGGACGACGACGCTGAGGAGGAAGAACAGGAAGAGGAGGAAGAGGAGGAGGAGGAGGAGGAGGAAGAGGAGGAGGAGGATTGGGAGAACCTCTTTAAATCTGTTCTTATTTCCGGAGAGTGAGATCGATCGTGCAGAGTTGCTCAGCCGAAGCGTCGTCAGGAGGAGGAGGAGGAGAAGGAGGAGGAGGAGGAGAAGGAGGAGGAGGAGGAGGAGGAGGAAGGGAGGAGGTCGCAAGGCTTCCCCAGGTAGTCCTTTCCCACAGGTCACCGAGTCATTTGGTGGAGGAAGGAAGGAAGGAAGGAGCGAAGGAAAGATAAGTGAGGAAAAAGGGAAAGGAAGAGGGAAGCATAAGGGAAAAAAGAAAGCAGGGAAAGTCGAAGGAACGAAAGGGAAAAAATGAGAGAGAAGGAAGGAGAGGAGAGAAAGGAGGGAGAGGAGAAGGGAAGGATTTAAGGAGAGAGGAAAAAAGAGAATGAGGAAAGAAGTAGTGGAGAAAAAGAGGGGGAAGAGAGACGGAGGAAAAGAGGGGAAAGAGAGGCGAAGGAAAAAAGACATAGAAAAAAGAGGAGTAAGATTAGAGGCAGAGGAATAAGAGAAAGGGGACAGAACAGACAGAAGAAAAGGAGAGAAAGAATATGCGGAAAGAAGGGGAAGTTGTGTGAGGGGGGGGGGGGGGGGAGATGAAGAACACGTGGTTTGAGTGAAAGATATCAGTCAGTCAGTCAGTCAGTCAGTCAGTCAGTCAGTCAGTCAGTCAGTCCTTCGAAGTAATTACTGAGGATTCTTCTGTACGATGTTTTTATGGGTTGAGTTAATCCCCGCATGTTACCTCCCTCACCTTCACCTGTTACTCTCTCTCTCTCTCTCTCTCTCTCTGTATATTTTTTCTTGCTTTTATTTCCATTCCTGCTTCTTTTCCATCATTTTCCTGCTTATCTGTTTTTTTTTTCCTTCCTTGCTTTTCCTCTTCTTCCTGTCCTACTTCCTATTTGCTTCTCTGTCTGTCAGCCTACTCTCTATCTCTCTTTCTCCGCTTTGTTTCTCATTCTTCTTCCATTCCTGCTTCTCTTCCACCTTTTGCCTGCTTTCATTTCTCTTTCCTTCTTGTTATTCCTCTTCTGTCTGTTCCACTCCTTGTCTGTTTGTCTGTCTCCCCTTCTGTCTCTTCATTTTACTTTTCCTTCCTGCTTTTCCTTCTCCCCTTCCTTGCTTCTATGTCTGCCTCTTCGTCTCTCTCCCTTTCCCTTTCTCTATTTTCCTACTTTTCCTCCTCCTCTTCCCTTGTTTCATTCCTCTTTGCCTTCTCGTTTGCCTTTCCTTTTCACTTTTCTCTTTTTCCTATTATTCTTCCTCTCCTTTCCCTGCTTTTGTGCCTACTTGATTCTTCGTCTGTCTCTCTCTTTTCTCTTTTTCCTACCTTTCTTCTTCCTCTCTTTTGCCTACTTTTACTCTTCCCTGTTTGCCTTAGGTCACTCTTCCTAGGTTATCATTTTCCTTTTTTTTTCGTCATATTCTTTACTCCTCCTTTCGTATAACTATTGCTTCTATTTGTATTTTCTTTATTCCTCTCTTCCCTTTACTCTTTTCCTTTTTTTTTCTTACTTTCATTCTCTCCTTACTTCATCCTCCTTTCCTCTTCCCTTCCTCTAGTCTTTCCTCTTTCATTTTTTTATATAATGTCTCTACTTTCTTTCTTGTCCTGCCTTTTTTTTTTTTTTCATACTTGTCCTCCTTCACTAAATGTTGCTTCGTACCTGCACTCCTCTTCCTCCTCCTCCTCCTCCTCCTCTCTCCCTGACCTGGCCTGATCTGACTTGACCTGCTGACTTCCTTTCTGCTGCGTAATCATTCTGCTGCTCTCTCTTACTTCTTTTAACTTTATTTCGTTTGGTCTAGATTCGTTTTTGTTTTTCTTTTCGCATTTTTTCATCTTTTATCTTCTAGCTTAATCATTTTTTGTCTTGCTTCGTTTTTTTATGTATTCTAATGTGTTTTTGTCTGCTTATATGAATACCTTTTTACGACAAATCTCTCTCTCTCTCTCTCTCTCTCTCTCTCTCTCTCTCTCTCTCTCTCTCTCTCTCTCGAAAAGGATCAGGCAAAGCATTGTGTAAGAGATGCCGATTATTCTTTAAAACTTTAAATAAAATGCTAAGGGCGCCAGCTTGACGCCGATGATCAAGATCAAGAACAAGTGCCGGAGAAATAAATTGAATTGAATTGATAGCCGTCAAGTAACTTTAAATGGCAATTGGCAGCAGACATCCAAACGGGAGCACAATACTCAGAGTGGGGCAGAGTGAATGCATAAAAAGATTTTATTACAGTTGAGTCACAAGCAAATATTTTGAAGCACTTACGAAGTAAGCCTGTCTTCTGTGCAATACTGGAAGACATGGAACGGATGTGCTTCTCAAATGTCGGTTTAGATTCAAGAGTGACTCCCAACAAACGGATACTAGAAACATCCTTAATCTGTTCACCAAAAATATGCAAACAAGGATGAGGTGGATTCAAGGTACGGGATCTACTGATGGTAATGGAATGCGTTTTATTAGCATTAAGCTTCATGCCCAAAGTTGACACCAAGCGGTGCCAAGTCCCTATTCAAAGATGCAGCAACTTCACCTCTGTTGCTAGGAGAGTGAACAGAGGAGTATAGAGTTGTATCATCAGCATATGAAATAAACTTATTTTCGAAGTTAATGCCCAAGTCAGAAATAGAAATGTTAAAAAAGTAAAGGTCCAAGGACACTGCCCTGAGGAACACCAGAAACAACAGGCAGAGAAGCAGAGCAGGCACCATCAACAACCGGAAACTGTAATCCATTAGTTAAAAATACTTAAAAAATACTGAGAACACTTCCACCAATACCAAGGAGTTGTAGTTTATAAATTAGAGCCCGGTGATTCACAACATCAAAAGCAGAACCAAAATCAAGAGCAACAACTCGAGACTCATGACCACGATCCAAAGAAGACTGCAGGTCATAAGACAGAGTCAAGACAGCGACACATGTTCCCAAACCCTTACGGAATCCAAACTGAGAATCAGGTGACTGATTGAATTTATCACAGTATATGGAAAGCCGTTTAGCCAAAAGTCTCTCAAAGATCTTAGAGAAGATAGGAGTAATAGAAATTGGGCGGTACTCAGTAGGAAAAGTTGAAGCTGAGGCTCCCTTCGGGATGGGGGTGATGTTGGCCTTGCGCCAACACGAAGGAAAACTACCAGACTTCAGCAGTAACCTAAATACTACAGCAAATTTTGGTGCTAAGAACGTAGCAATCTTCTTAAAGAGTAGAGGAAAAAAAACATCTGGGTCCGTCCCACCATATATATCAAGATCTAGAAGGTACTTTTTCAATTCACTGGATCTAAATGCTACTGAGCAAAGTTTTGGAAAGGGGAAACAAGTCATAGGTAGGGATAATTCATCATCACATTGTTTGTTAATAAAAATATCAAAAAGTAAATTAGGCTTTCTTAAAGGATCAAAGGACATTGAACCATCAGACTCGTGTAATGGAGGCATGCTAGAATCGACACCAAACAAGGAGGATTTAAGAGAAGCCCACCATTTGTGTGGTTGAGTAGTTCCTGCAAGAACCTCCTGTATATGAGAATTATAAGCAGCTTCAGCTGCATTATAGATTCTCTGAGCATCAGCTTTAAGAGCAACATAATTATCCCATAGCAACTGGCATCGATTCTGTCTCCATAGGTGATAAGCTGCCTGCTTATCATCATGGGCCCGCTTACAGTCATCATTAAACCAGGCTTTATCTCTCATACGAGATTTGATTATCTTAGATGAAACTCTTCTGCGTAAAATATCTAATAGACAAGTATTAAGAGCAGAGACTGAGTCATTGGATCGAAAAATAGTATGCCCCTGAATATTATCAACTTCAGAACAAACATTGTCCCAACTGAGGAGCAAAAAGAGAAAGACGAAGAAGAGGAAGAGTCCTGAGGAGGAGAAGGAAGAGCAAATTATTCCATGCATTACTGTATGCCTTTAGTCGTTCATAAATAAATTATATAAAAAAAACGTTGACATTATGAAAAGCAATTGCATTAAACATTTTATTCAACATTCTTCTTCTAATTTGAATAACTTTACTGAGATGCGTTTGGAACTGATCACTATTCCTATCATTAGTTTCTCCCTTTACTTGTTCATAAATAATAACATTGACATTAGGAGTAGCAATTGCATTAAACATTTTATTCAACACAATTCTTCTCATTTGAATAACTTTACTGAGATGCGTTTGGAACTGATCTCTATTCCTATCATTAGTGTCTACCTTTACTTGTTCATAAATAATAACATTGACATTAGGAGTGGCAATTGCATTAAGCATTTTATTCAACACAATTCTTCTCATTTGAATAACTTTACTGAGATGCGTTTGGAACTGATCTCTATTCCTATCATTAGTTTCTCCCTTTACTTGTTCATAAATAATAACATTGACATTAGGAGTAGCAATTGCATTAAACATTTTATTCAACACAATTCTTCTCATTTGAATAACTTTACTGAGATGCTGAGTGTGAAGCAGATTACTATCCCTATCATTAGTTTCTACCTCCACTCCTTTACGAATTACAACTCTGACATATGGATAAGTACAAAAAAAATTAACTTCCGAACTTGAACAACTAATTATAGAAACGCGTAATGAATTGATTGTTATTCCTACCATGTATTTCTGCCTTCACTCCTCAACGAATCATTATTACTAGTTTGACGTGTAAATAGCTACATGATTATACTTCCCACGTGAATTACTAACTATAATGGAATGAGTATGTATAATCGATTACTGTTACTGCCATTATTAACATTATTTTCAATCTTCGTCATACATTTATCATTCATTTTCGCACATTCATGAATTCTACTGACATATGAATACCAAGAATTTTTTTTTTACTTCCACTTGAGTTACTGATTGTACTGATATGTGTGTATAACTGATTAATATTACCATTATGTTCAGTCTTCAGCATACATTCTTCATTCATCTTTACTCTTACATATGAATTCCTACTCTTGACAATGAATAACTACAAACATATTACTGCTAACTTGAAATACTAACTGCACTGAAGCTGTTACTGCCATTACTCTCAGTCTTCATAAGTTGGTCATTCGTCTTAACTCACTTATGAATTCCTACTCTTGACAATGAATAACTACAAACATATTACTGCTAACTTGAAATACTAACTACACTGAAGCTATTACTACCATTACCCTCATAAGTTGGTCATTCTTCTTCACTCACACACGAATTATTACTCTTGACATATGAATAATTCCAAAAAAAAAAAAACTCCCAACATAAAAAAAAACTATTGAAATGCATAATTTGTACCTGATTATTATTATTATTGCCATTACTCTCAATCTTCATCATCATACATTCATCATTCATCTTCACTCATACACGAATTACAACAACTCCACACACACCACAACCACAGCCCCCCCCCAAAAAAAAAATCTAACTTCGAACATAAAAAACAACGGTATATCAAAATGCATATCCCGATCATTACTGTTATCATTATATATAAACATTTTCTATCTTCACACTCATCTATCAAAAAAAAAAAAAAGGTATGAATTGGGGCGTGTGGATAACTAACGAACAATTTTACGTCCAATTTGCCGAACTGGAGAAAAATTAAACTGCTCTTTTTACTATTTTCATTACTAACATCACTTCTTTCACTCATCCAGGAATCATTACAATTATTACAACTTTTACCGCGTGGTTCTCTGTGGGTCAAGCAGGTTTACGTTCAATTTGCCGAACTGGAAGAAAAAGTAAACTGTCATTATTTATTTTCATTACTACCAATACTTCTTTCACTCATCCACGAATCATTACAATTATTACAACTTTTACCGTGTGGCTTTCTATGGTACTATAACAATTAAACGTCCAACTTGCCCAACTGAAACAAAAAAGTAAACAGCCCCATGGCATTATTATTATTATTATTATTATTATTATTATTATTATTATTATTATTATTATTATTATTATTATTATTACTACGATGACTGTTTTACTTCACTCATCCACGAATCATTACAATTATTACAACTTTTGCCGAGTAGATAATTAACTGTACTACTAACAATTTTGCGTCCAACTTGAAACAACAATAACGACGTATATACACTGTCCCATGAACTTATTACTAAAATCATTTCGATCACTATTAATGAGGATAATTGTGACAAACTACCTCCCCCAATCAAAAACACTACGCCTGATATATATTGTAACTTTAAACTACTAACTAAATAAATATAAACAGCTACGTTGTGGAGTAGCCTATCAATTATGTTTGCTAGGCTAGTTTGTGCGCGTCATTCAATATAAAATTAGTGTCTTTCCCTATTTTTATCTTTCTTTGTGTGTTGTATTGTGATGACCGGAAAGGATGAGAAAGAAGTGGAGGAAAAGGAGAAGGAGGAGGAGGAGGAGGAGGAGAGGAGCAGTTGGAGGAGAAGGTTCTTAGAGGTCTTTTTGTGTTTGTGTGTGTGTTTGTTTGTTCTGCCCTTGAGGTGCTTCCGTTACTGTAAAAAAGAAAACGGAGGAGGAGGAAGACGAAAGAAAAGAAAAAGGGAATATGAACGAGAACGAAGAATAGGAGAACAAGGAGGATGAGGAAAAGGCCGAGGAGGAAGGGAAAAACGAAGGAGGAAGACGAAAGGAAGGAGGAAGAGGACAAGGAGGAAGAAGAAGACGAGGAAGAGGACAAGAATGAGGACGAAAATGAGGACGAAAACTTAGATTAGGAGAAAGAGGAAAACGGGAAAAGGTTCGAAGAGAAAGGGGAGGACGGAAAGGAAAAGGAAAAAGAGGAAGACGAAGAGGAAGAGGAAGAGGAAGAGGGAGAAGCAGTAAAACCTCACCGTGGGCACAATAAAATACCTTTACATCTCAACACAAGCTTTACTGCCAGAAATAAAGGTACTCAGGTGACCCCCGGCCTACCTGGAGAAGAAGAAGAAGAAGAAGAGGAAGAAGAAGAAGAAGAAAAAGTGAAGGTAGATCGTAAGGAGAAATGAGAAAAGATGAATAAAGGAAGGAACACGAAAAGAAAAAAAAGAGCAAATGAGGTAAAAAAAAATGGAAGAAAGAGAGGAAAAAAGTAAGCCAGGAAGAAAGAAAATGGGAAACTGGAGAGAGGTGTAGAAGGAGACGAAAGGAATAAAGGAAAAAGGGAAGGGAAGAAGAAATCAAACGAATAAAGAAAGGAAAGAGGAATGATGTAGGAAGAAAACTAGAAGAAGAGGAAGAATAGGAAGGAGAGATGGAGAAACGAAAGGGATAAATGGAGAGAGAGGAAAAAAGGGTAATGGGAGGAGTTTCGAGACGTAAGAAGAAAGAAAAGAGGGAAGAATATTATATAGTAGGGAGCGGATGAAGACAGGAAGAATGAAGGGAGGGAGCGGGGGAGTTACGAACGCCACTAATGGAAAGAAAATAAGAATAAAAAGAGCACAAGGAGTCGACGTTGACATATGAATAACTCCAAAAAAATACTGCCAACATAAAAAAACTATTGAAATGCATAATGTGCACCTGATTATATTATTATTATTACCATTACTCTCAATCTTCACCATCATACATTCATCATTCATCTTCACTTATACACGAATTACAACCCCAACCACACCACAACCACAGCCACAAAAAATACTAACTTCGAACTGAAAAATTAAGCGAGCAAACAACTACATATTATACTTCCTATCTGCCAAAGTGCTCATAAATACAATTACCGACGATAACATAATCAAAACAAACATACATAAATCATTACTGACCACTTCCAAAGACAATCTAACACTCTATGAACTTATCAACCACATTAAGACCCCCCCCCCCCCTCCACCTTCTTCCTTACTCTGTCAACAAGATAAAACCCACCACACACCTGGGCAACTCCGGCAGGTAACTAACTATCTCCTACGTCCCCCTCTCCCCCCCTCCCCTTCCACATCTTTCCGGAGAGTACTAGTGTTAACCTGTACTGACTTGAAAGGCCTGTACCTAACCCACTCAACCATCCATTGGTGTGTGTGTGAGAGTGTGTGTGTGTGTGTGTGTGTGTGTGTGTGTGTGTGTGTGTGACAAAACTTGCCTGGCGCCACCACACCAGCTGCCTCCTCGTGCGCCCTCATTGGCTAAAAGAATCCTCATACACACAAGTACCTTTTCTCCTCCTATTGCCGGCAGCCTCTTCACTTCCTCTTCACACAGAGACAAGTCCAATAAGTGTTGATAAGCTTCACCTAGCGTGACCTCATTAAGGGGTGACGAGCTAAATTAATCAAGGAGAATAGGGACTGAAAGCAGTAAGCAGCTTCCCGGGCATACTCATCCGTGGCTCACTAAGCAAATGGTGCAGTAGCTAACCTTCCCCCCCCCCCCCCCCCACACACACACAAACTCCTTGTACTCCCGCCAGCCCAGGGACTCACGACGCTTTTCCTTTTGCAGAAAAAGTTGGCCGACGCGCTGCGGGTGGGCACGGGCGGCGGCCTCTGCTTCTGCGGCATTAACGTTTACTTCAAGAACGACAAATTCTACGACGACTGGGTGATGCCGCTCTTCGGCCGCCTCGAGCCGGAGACGGCGTACGCGGTGGCGCAGAAGGCGGCCAAGTACAACCTGGTGTCCAAGGAGAAGCTGCAGCAGTCCAGACTACTGGTGAGTACCCAGCCGCTGGCGGGCGGCGGCTTGGATCACGAGAAGACGCCCTTGCAGGACGAAGAGTCGAGTGTGTCGTTTGAGTGCGTGGAGTTCACAAGCCCGAGGAGGACCTGATGGGCGCCCAAGGGGATGCGGGGCGGCCGGGCGGCGGCGCTGTCTGCGAGGCGTCGCCTTCCAAAGCCTACGATTCAGAGTTTGAGGTGGACGAGTCGTGCCTTGAGATCTGCATAGAGGACGAGGGCGGGTCGCTGCACCGCGAGGTTGGCACGTGCGAGGAGTGCCGCGCCTGCCCCCCCCACGGCACCGGAGAGCCCTGCTGCAGCAGCCACGGCGTGGGGCGCGTGCCCTCGCGGCGGTACCTGAGCGAGGCGGGTTACCCCAGCAGCGACCTGTCGTGCTGCGGGTCGCCGCGCGCTGAGAGGAACTGCGTCACGCCGGACTCGCCGTCCCTCAGCATGCGCGTGAACATCGCGTCGCCGCTCCGCAGCAGCAAGATGTCCCTCGCCACCATGATCGACGGCACCAACCCGAACTATGACCGCGACCACCTGGACGAGGAGGACGAGCTGCCGCTGGTGGACGAGGAGGACGCCGCCCCCGAGAACAACGTTCGCGAGGACCAGCGGCACAAACAGGCGAAGGACAAGGATGACGAGGATGACTATGACGATGACGATGACGAGCTAAGGACACACGAGGCCCTGCTGCCCCCCGAGGACGAGGCCCCCTGTGGCTTCCGCGAGGGCGTGGTGGCAGTGGCACATGACACCGTGCTCGTGGCCTCCAGCTAGACACACACACGTGGCGCCCCGCAACACACACACACACACACACACACAAACACACACACATATACACACACACACACACACACACCAATCTCGCCACACTCGCACACACACTGAGTACTTACTAACTTTTGACTGACTTGCTGGCGTGCATCTCGACATATCACACCATCTTATCGACTTCTTTTCCTGATCCATACCGGGATTTCATGGTTTTTCTCTTTCACGGTTTTTATATACGCATTGGAAGCGCCTCGGCCAGCGTACAGGGTGCCCCGAGAAGGACAAGAGAAGAGGAGGAGGAGGCAGGAGGAGTCGGAGCCTAGGAGGAGTGTAGGAGTAGCTGTGATGCAGTATTATAATAGAATGACCTTGTTTTGTGACGTAGACTACCTTGTGTATACTACTAGTCTGGCCTTAGTGGTGTGTGTGTGTGTGTGTGTGTGTGTGTGTGTGTGTGTGTGTGTAAAAGTGAGAGGATTAAATTTATATAAATGTCTTAAATCATTCGTTGTATCAGAATTTTAAAAAAAGTAGTATTATGATTGTTGAAGTGTGTGTGTGTGTGTGTGTGTGTGTGTGTGTGTGTGTGTGTTCTTGCCCTGAAAGAATAGTATTAATAGTGACCATGAAACCTCTACAATGTGCAAGCAAAAGTTGGCGGATGAAGAGAAAAAGAAAGAGGAAGAGAGAAGGAGAAGGAGGAGGAGGAGGAGGAGGAGGAGGAGGAGGCATCACAGGTGTACAGCCGTGCGTGGGCCACCCTGTTTCGCACCTGCCCGCCGCCACCTATCTGCTGGTAACCAAGCTTTAAAAATACAAGAAAATAAAATGAAAATAAAAAAGGAAAAAAAAAAGAAGACAACAAATATTATCTGCAAGGACGTGAATGTGACGCTTATTTTTCTACTTTACACCGATATGCAAAAAAAAAACCTTGACATACAGAAGCAAAAATAAGATAAAAAATAAAAGAAAATACATGCAAACAGAGATACACAAAACATGACAAAAAAAGAATTATAAATATCTGTACATAATATTTATAGCGATAAGGGGAAGGAAATAGACTGAAGGGATTTTTTTTGTCGGTAAAGAGAAGATTTTACAAATATTGATAATATATACGTATAAAAATGACGACGATTATTCCGATAGCAAGATATAGCGTTTTATTTTTTTTTATTTTTCCTTAGATTATTAATTTTAACAAGCTTGATTTTTTTTTTTTTTTGTGTGTGTATTTCTTGTTATTATTTTCCAGCATGAGTATTTTTCTATCCTTGTTTCTACTGCACTCTTCAACACATTATCACTATTATTATCATTATTAGGTGTTTTCATTATATTTTACTAACTAGCATTTTTTGCCGCTCCTTTTTCCTAGTTCTTTGTTTTTTATCGCAGGATTTTCAGAGCTCTTTTAATTGACTTTTTTTTTCCTAACTACGATTTTTTTTCTTATGAGTTTCCTTTTTTCCCATTTTCTTTTGGGGTTCCAGACGCCTCCGGGAGTCAAGGCCCAGACCAGCTCCTGCCCTCTAGCGGACCTCAGCCACACCACCACCACCACCGCAGCGACCATGCCTTAGACCACCACCACCACCACCACAACCACAACAACAACAACATCAATAACAACCACTATTATTACTACTACTGCTACTAATATCTATGTTGCTACTACTACGGCTACTACTACAAGGCACTTATTTCTACTACCTTCTTTCAGCTTTTTTTTCTAACTTTCTATCTAATAGCATGTAAATCAATCTCTCTCTCTCTCTCTCTCTCTCTCTCTCTCTCGTGTCCATACCTCGTTGTAGTCGTTATATTAAGTTACTATCATTAAGTGTGTTTTATTTCATTATCTAAGTTTCAATAATAATAATAATAATAATAATAATAATAATAGTATTGAGTTTGCGTTTTGTACATGTGCTTATTTTAGGTGGGTTTTATTATTGTTTCTTTGATTTTTTCCTCCTCATTATTGCATGTATTATATTTTTTTAATTTGTGAAGTGCTGTGATTAAATGACTTTTCTATGTGCTTTTGGTTTTCATTTAGTTTTTTTTTTTTTATAAAGCCTCACACACACACACACACACACACACACACACACACACACACACACACACACACACACACACACACACACACCATGAACCTTTCCAACACTGAATCAATCAATCAATCAGTGACAAGGGCGATCATCAACAAGCAGCAGAAACAAAACAAAACAATGAATATGTAAATCATTGACCGACTTAATCCGCTCATCGGTCCACATGTTTCCGCTTTTTTATCTTTCTCTCTCAAGACTGAAAGAAGAAATTAATCGTATTGGAAGGAAAGGAAACTACCACCGGCTCGACGCTAATACACGGGAAAAAAAAAAAAAAAGAGAAAGATACCTATATCGTTAGTTATTAAGAGGTTGTAAAAACTGGACTTTGGAACACAGCAACATAACGAAACAAAAACAAAAGCTATGTATTACTAATGGGAAAAAAGGTGACAACAGTATTACCTAAAGACGCAATAATTAAAAGAGAAAGATGTGTGATTAGAGATAAATAAATGGAGAGGTATGAAGAAAAGAAGATACAGAAAAATGGATATCACTAATGAGAAAAAAAAACAATAACATTATTACCTAAAAATGCAATAATTAAAAAAAGAGAAAGGTGTGTGAGAAGCGAAATAATAAAAAAAACAAAGAGGGAAAAAGAGACAGACACAAAAACTGTATATCATTAGAATAAGAATAAGAAGAATAAGAAAGACAACAGTAATACCTAAAAAATAAATAAAAGAAAGAAAAAGGAAGGTGTGTGAGTAGGGTGAAATAAAAAATGGAAAGGCATGAAGGAAAAAGAGAGAAAAACAAAGAAAAACAAGCTTAAAACATTAGTAAGAGAGTGAAAAAAACTATTACCAAGACAAGATAGAAAGGTGTATAAGCAGAGTAAAACATAAGGAAAGATATGAAGTCACAGATAAAAACATAACAAAAAGAAAACTCGTTAAGGCATTATATGAAGCATTTAGTAACATAGTGTACCAAGCGCCATATACAGAAAGACGCTGGGTACACTATGTTATTAGGAGACTCATATAATCCTCTATTACAACACGTGCAAGCAATAACAACAATAACAACAACAACACGAAAATCCACCATAGCTACCGATACCCCAACACCAACACCAACAACAACCACTAACAGCCAATTTCACAGTCCAACACAGTGGCTTTGTAACCGCCCGAACCAAACCACTCCATCTTCTACACTACATAATGGTTAGGTTTTCAATGCAACACCAGATAAACAAGAGATTTCCCGTATGGTTTATTCAGAATTCCCAACCTCAACATGAACACCAAACACTACACATTAAGGAATTTTCGAAGTCTTTGGTATTGGTTTGGGGGCTTACTAACCCATCATGGCGGACTGTGAGGGTGGTAGCCCCATGACCTGACAACACTACCACCACCCACCAAGGAAACACAACAAACACAACAATAAATAAAGGGTAACGCTAGAAAGGATAGATAACCAGTAACAACAGCGACATTGAAGCTTTTTGTATAATAATAGACCTTCAACAGAACAGAACAGACACCACCATTTTTTTATCATTATTTTTTGGGGTCTTGCAGCAGCAGCAGGTATTTCATTGACATACACATATATACAAACCAATTTTTATACTTTTTCGATATGCATAAAACTATACATACTAACTATGATAAACATTTCAGGTATAAAAAAAAAGAATATGCACCGATTTCCTACGTTTGCGATGAGATGATTGTTGTAATAAACGCGCTTTCTCAGAACATGTCTTTTCATTGAACCTTAGAATGAGAGAGAGAGAGAGAGAGAGAGAGAGAGAGAGAGAGAGAGAGAGAGAGAGAGAGAGAGAGAGAGAGATTCTGGTTGTTTGATAGAATCTTAGTATGAAAGATAGGCACATAGATAGATAGATAGTAGATATAAATAGATAAATTGATTTATTTGGGTTAGTTCCCCCGAAAACTATAGGACTTCATGTGAGCGACTGTAAAAGAGAAACGAGAATGAGCGACAAATGGCCCTATAAGAGATAGATAGATAGATAAATAGACAGATTGAGTGACTCTGGTGCCATGTCAGACAGAATGGCGTGGTAAGTTACACCTAAAATTTATGAGACCTTTTGTGAGCGATAGAATAGAGAATGAACGAAAAGTGGAGAGAATGGATGAATGAGAGAATGATGACTATAAAAGGCTATGTTTCAGAGCAGTGCATCCGAGCCTGAGTAAACGGTTTATCTTGGAGTGGACGAGATCTTAAAAGAGTGATTCTGGTCAAGGTAAGTGGTAAGAGGTAACTACTTTTAAACACAACCGCACATGATCCATTTAGCTTCTGAAATATAAAAGGCCATGTGCTCAGACGCTTCCTTTCAGCTCTCACATCAAAAACAATTCCCAAAAATGCTGATAAGAGATCATTCGCGTTCTCATGAGTGTGCTTTATTGCGTTCATGATACAGAAGCATTGTTTAACTAATACCAGAGTCATAAACCTACCCATGGAAATGCCTGGAACTCCTACGAAAGCCTTGTCAAGCGTGTGTGTGCTGCTGCGTTTTCATGGAGTGTTTTGTGTTCCTGGTGATAGTTTTACACAACTTCTGCACTTTGAATGAGTAAATCATCCATGAAAACCCGGTTAACCCCTTGACTCCGGATTTCCTACAAGAAGACATCACCAAGCTACAGGAGTGGAACAAACAGTGGCTGATACAATTCAGTGAAGAAAAATGTAAAATCCTGCACCTTGGGAGGGGAAATCCAGCATACCAATACCACATGGGAAACACTCCACTATTCACCACAGAGCCAGAGTAAGACTTGGGACTATAATGTTACCAGGCTACCGGTAAAAGACAAATCCGTACCAATCGCAGCGGACGGGTTAATCTTCTCCGTGGCCTTGGAAAACGGTACTGTATGAGGGGAGGTACGGTAAGCATGCGCAAGCTAGCCACCACGCCGCAGCCTCTCCCCACATCTCCGTCGGGCAGCCACCAGTCAGTCAAGCATGCGAGGCCGGCGCGGAGGAAACAAAGGTGGGCGGGTCGTTTAGGGTATAATAAAGGAACCCGATACGTTTAATACTATGTGCGTTAAACCTGTGGAAAAATCGTGTTCGCTCATTGGAGGAAATATAATTATGTTCATCTCGTTTCAAAGGGATTTTAAAACATAAGAATTCGCTTTAAGAACAGCAGGAAGGAACAGCTGTCAATCACATACCTATCGCTCTTTTTTGTTTTAATTGGAGCATCGTATAGCGGGGTTTTTGTTTTGTTTTTTTGTTCCTTTTTTTATGCCCTTGTGCTGCCTCCCTTGCTAAAAAAAAAAAAGAAGCTATATAACGTCTATAGTTGGATCGAGTCGGGCTATGATGTGGACGTGACGTGACTCTTTCCAAGGCTCAGTTGATATTGCATAATCCTTCTCTCCCAGCTTGCAAACAACGGAAACGTGATAAGACGCTTCCTGTGGGAAAAGAAAGCCTTCAGGATTAGCGATGAACTCAACCCCCCTCCCCAAAATCAATCGATCCATCTATCTATTTATCTATCAATCTGTCTGTCTGTCCGTCTGTCCGTCTTTCTGTCTCTCTGTATGTCTATCTGTCAGTCTGTAGTAGTCGTAGTAGTAGTAGTAGTAGTAGTAGTAGTAATGGGAAATACGCTAGTTTTTTTTTTTTTAACAGTAAAGGCAGGAACTCAAGGGCAAAAACATATGGAAACAAAATCTCCCGCCCAACACTGCTCCTATAAGAGAGGGTAAAGAAGAGTGGCGTGGAAAAAAAAAGTTTGTTCTACTCGACAATATTTACAATCTTCCTCAGCTGTTATCGTGAGCAGGTAACATGAAAATAAATTCTTCTATGGCCCAAACTTGATTACAGATAAATTATTAACCCTCACTCTCTAGAAATAACTATAACGCTAAATGTCTACAGTACCTACACTCGTAATTTCACGTATATTCATAACAACATAACTGAGCCACCTTACAAGTCTGGCAAAGAATATAGTTAGTTAGCTCATCCGTTGACGTGAAAATGAAGGAGTTATAGCTGAATCACACACGTTTTCCCTTTATTACAGCACATTCATAATTGCATAGTCGAACCAACGTATACAAGTGCTATCATACAATATAGTCAGCTCATTCGCTAACGCCAAAGGAATTAAGAGAGTTACTGTTGAAATGCACACGTTTTCTCTCCACACCATTACGTCACTCATTATAATACTAAGAAGGCCTCGTCATGCACGTAGGAAGAAAGAAAAACATGTAACATCAGATGCATGCCTTCCTTGTGTTGTATTTCCTCCTTCCTTTGACTTGAACTCTATGGATAGGGGAGTATTATGAACAGCTATGGAAATGACTTACTGAACTTCATCTGAGAAATCTTTAGTCATTTTTTTGGAGGGTGCAGGAAGGGGGTGTCATTATTTTTGTTGTTGTTGTTACTGTTGTTATTGTTTAGCCCTTGTCCTGCATCCCCTTGCCGTAAAGAACTAAAGCAAGAAGGAAAGGATATGGAGAAGAGGCGGGAAGCAGAGTCCGAGGATGTTGCGTTATGGAAACCACACACACACACACACACACACACACACACACACACACATCACATTACAAAACCAAACCAAACACTAATAAATGCTGCTTAAGCTCTAATACATTCCTGGTCTTTTTTTCTGTTTGGTGCACTACAAGTAGATGTCATTCTTACTGTGTGTGTGTGTGTGTGTGTGTGTGTGTGTGTGTGTGTGTTCTTGAGCAATTCTCGTATATGCAGAGAAAGGCATCCACAAAAAGTCATTATATACCCCTGTTCCTTTTTTTTTTACAGTTAAGGAAGCGGCTCAAGGGCAAAAACGTATGAAAACAAAAAAAAGCCCGCTACGCACTCCTCCAATTAAAAAAAAGAGTAGTGAAGAGTAGCCAAAACAGAGGTCAATACACATCTTATACACACTTCTTAAAGCAATTCTCGTGTATGCAAGGAAAGGTACTAACAGTAAAGTCATTCCTCACTCTGATCTCCTGTTTCCTAGCCACCGTGCAAATGTGAAGTGTGATTATTCAGTAACTCATAAACTCAAGGTGACGAAAAACTCCTATATACATTTCTTAAAGCAACTTTCGTATGTACACAGAAAGGCACTAACATAAAGTCATGCTACACTGATCTGTTTCCTGGCCAGCGTGCAAAGATGGTGTGATTATTCAGTAACTCATAAGCTGTAGATGATGAAAAATTCCTGTACATACATACTACTTAAAGCAATTCTCGTATGTACACAGAAAGGCACTAACGTAAAGTCACTCTACAATGTGATCTGTTTCCTAGCCAGCGTGCAGAGATAAGGCGTGTCATAATTCATAAGATCATAAACTCGTATCTAGACTCCTTCTAACTCCAGCCAACCGCCTTACACGTCTACCGCCCAACGGTTGTCTTATGTTACTTCAGATCCTTTCATCCACCCCACGCATGTAGTATTGGGAAACGAGAGGGAAAGACCGTGAAAATCATATATATAAATTGTTGGATCTATGTGTACAAAATGATTAAGAAATTACAATAAAGAAGAAGAGAAGAGGGACAGAAAGCAGTTTTCCGAGTCCCAGTCACGCTGCATTCCCCTCCTTCCCCATACCTGCATGACGCAACTCGTGGGATGCCCTGTGTTGTAAAGGTTAAAGGTGTGTTATGGTCAAGCAATAAGAGATAAACAGATAGATAGATAAGTAGTTAGATAGAGATAGATAGAAAATAGATGGATAGATGTTCGTATAGCTGGATAGATAAATAGACAAAAAGAGTACAAAAATGAATTAATACTAAAATACACACACACACACACACACACACACACACACACACACACACACACACACACACACTAACAGATAGATAGATAGGATAGATATAGATGGATAAAGTATAAAAATGAATGAACATATCACACACACACACACACACACACACACACACACACACACACACACACACACACACACACACACACACACACACACACACACACGAAATAGGAATAAAAGAGAAGAAGGGAATTTCCGGATGGCGATAACAAGAATCATAAACCAAACGGAGGATCAAGCATTTTACAGAAGCTACACGACGCTGGGCCTTCAGTGACGCGCCTCGTATCACAGTGAGAGAAGGCGAGTGAGAGCCAGTGCTTGTGTGAGTGAGGGCGAATGAGGGAGAGAGAGTTGCACGTGTTGTTGTGTACCCCAGGTGAGGAGAGCGCGGGGAGTAAGGAAGGGGGAACAGACATCACACACTCTCCCAAGAAAGCATACATCATTAAAAAAAAAAAAAAGATTAGATAGAAAATATTGAACAGAAACAAATGGAAAGCAAGTGTAGGAGAGAACTAGGAGTGGGGAAGGAAAACATACGTCACTCTCTCCCAAGCAAGTATACGTAATTGAAAAAAAGAATACATAAATAAATAAATAAAAAAGAGATTAGAAAAGATCGAACAGAGAAGCAAATGAAAGTAGAGTGTATAAATAGTGTATAAGTGTGTCTCCTTCTGTTTGATTTGCAGGAGCAGTGAATTAGTGGACAGTGTGTGTGTGTGTATGTGTGTGTGTATGTGTGTGTGTGTGTGTGTGTGTGTGTGTGTTCTTTGTTGCCCTTGAGCTGTTTCCTTGACCATAAAAAAAAAGAGAAACGTGAAACCAAAGTGAGACAATGTTTAGCTCACCCTAGAACGCATATATATTAATTACTTGAAAGATTGAGATAAAAAAAAAGTTAAAATGAGGTAAGAGTGCGTAATAAACTGAAAAGAAGCAAGAGAGAAGTGAGTGAATGAGAGAGAAGAACGTGAAGCAAAACCAAGTTATCATTTTGCTATCCCTGGAATGTGCACCTTAATTAATTACCTGAATGATTGGGGAGAAAAAAGTGAAATGAGATAAAAGTGCGTAAGAGAATGAATATAAGCAAGGGAAAAGCGAGGGTATGTGTGCATATGAGATGTGAAGCAAGTCGTCGTTTTGCTCGCCCTAGAATGAATATATGTTAATTTATCACCTAAAAGAATGAGTTAAGACAAGTGAAATGGTGTGTGGGTGTGTAAGGGGGATATTACACTGGGCATATTTTCCGTGGATCTTCAGTCAAACCACGATTTCCGCTAACGTGGTTCTCAATTGTTTGTTGTTATTGCTGCTGATGATGATGGTGAGTAATACCGTCGTCCTTCAGTGAAACCTACCGTAGCTTTGGAAGATCGTGGACACGTCAGAAAACCACGCAAATATGAGAACCACGCCAGCGGAAATCGTGGTTTGACTGAAGATCCACTTAAAATTTGCCCAGTGTAATAGCCCCTTAAAAGAGGCACGTGAAAAGTGAATGAACGAGAGATAGACGAGAAACACATGTGAGTCAACGTTCACATCCCCTAGAATGCATATATATTTTCATTACCTGAACGATGGGGAGAAAAAAGTTAAAATGAGGTAAGAGAGTTAGAGTGAATAGGAACGGGTGAAAAGTGAGTGTATGAGTGATAAATATGAAACAAAAGTGAATCAACAATAATTTGCTCGTCCTAGAATGCATATATATTAATTACCTGAACGATGGAGGGGAGGGGGGTAAAATGAGGTAAGAATGTGTAAGAGAGTGAACAGAAACGACCGAAAAGTGGATGTATGAGAAATTAACACGAAACAAAAGTGAGACAACGTTTAGCTTACCACAGAATGCATATATATTAATTACCTGAACGATGGGGGAAATGAGGTAAGAGTGTGTAAGAGAGTGAACAGAAACGACCGAAAAGAGAATGTATGAGAGGTTAACACGAAACAAAAGTGAGACAACACTTACCACAGAATGCATATATATTAAGTACCTGAAAGATTAAGAGGGAAAAAAAAGTAAAATGAAGTAAAGGTGCGCAAGAGATTGAATGTAAACAGGAGAAAAGTGAATGTCCGAGAGATAAACATGAAATTAAAGTGAATCAACATCTTGGTCGCACTCAAATGCATATCTTGTTGACCTGAAAAATTGAGAATAGAAAAAGAAAGCTTAAAATGAGCTATGAGTGCGTATGTGTGTGTGTGTGTGGGGGGGGGTGTAAGTGGGATGGAGAGAGTGACTTCCTGGTAGACTAAACAACACATACAAGATAGCCCGTATGTGTGCGTATGTAGGTGGGAGCGGGGGGCGGGGAAGCGGGGGGGAGGAGAGGGCCAGTTCCTACGAACCAAAACCCTACAGTGACGAGTGACTCACATGACAGGGGTGTTTTGAAAGCCTGGCTAAGGGGTAAAGGGCGTTGCAAGAGATTGAATACAGGAAGCTGGTTGGTGGGCGTGCTATCGGAACGCGATGATAGCGGCGATAAGGGGTAGAGAAGGACGATGATAAAGGCAGTGCGTGAGTGTGAGCGGGGGCGAAGCGATGGTGTAGTAGTAGTGTGGGTGAGCGAGTGTCGGTGTGCGGTGCGTTGTTCGAGGTGTGTTGGTGTTTGTTATGGTGTTAGTGGTTGTTAGTGGGTTGGTGTGGGTTTATAACTGGTTGACTTTGTGACTGGTGGTGTTAGTTAGATTTTGTGGTGTTAAAACGGCGTCCTATATCGTGGTTTATGTTTTAAAAGCGAGACATAAGACCTAACAACCCTTCCCAGAATTTCCCTGGATAGCAAAACGACCCCCTCTAATCGGTTTACTATGCTTGCTCTCTCTCTCTCTCTCTCTCTCTCTCTCTCTCTCTCTCTCTCTCTCTCTCTCTCTCTCTCTCTCTCTCTCTCTCTCTCCAAACCCTTTTTTTCATAACATTAGCAAGAAAAAGCGACAAATCAACAGACAGCACTGACAACATATGCATTTCAGAACCCAGGCAAAAAAAAAAACAAAAAAAACAGCTGTAACAATAGTGAAACAGTGAAACGAACAAACAAACAAGTGACCTCCAATCAGCAATGTTACCAAATCATCGTAGCACTTGAGACAATCCACTAATCTATTACTGCCAGAAAGCTATCACCCTCCTCCCCCTTCCCTCCCCCAGCATTCAATCAAACTCGTCACCCAAAACTTCATCATCAGCACATTCTATAGGTGGGAAAGATAAATCAACGTTAACTAACCTGATTTGATTGTCGTATATGGGAATCATTATCGTGCAGGTTTGATGAGATGTAAACTAGTATTAAAGATCATCCTTGCTTTTATCATGCCATCAGTTAAATAATTGTCTAACTCTTCTATCTGTTCAAATAACGATCCACCTACAAATGGGAACGCTGCCTCCATCTAGTCCACACCCAACTACAGACCACACAAACAAACAAACAAATTCACGGGGAGACACAAACAAAACCAGACACTACGAACATCAGGAGAAAGGGAAAGGACGCAAGACAACTCTCCACCCAAAACTGACCTCTCCTCTGACCTCTCGTTCTCTCTCTTTTGTCAGAGCAGCGTATAGCGGGCTTTTTTGTTGATGGTTTTGTTTTATTGCCCTGAGCTGCCTCCTTTGCTGTAGAAAGAAAAAAGGAGAGGTAGAGCACGGTTTCCTCGGTTGCTCTTTCTCCTCGCTCTCATCTCGCTGTCTACGTGAAGACTATGACAACATTCTGAGGGGCGTGGGGGTGCACCGTCTACCTCTACCCGTCACCTGTACCACGCCAGAGAAAACGGTACCAGCAGGAGTAAGGAGGCGCCGTAGAAGAAGACAATGTCGCGTGGAGTCAGGAGAGGCTCGTCCAGAAGAAGGGTGAGTCGTTATCTATGGTTATCTAAAGTATCCGGTGTACCTGTAAGCATTGTTGACTCACCTGACGGGACTGTCTGCTCACCTGAAGGCTTTACGCAGGTAGTGAGTCACTGGTTTGGTGTTATGCATATAGGAACGTGAGGAAATGGGTGTTTGGTAATGTTGACCGGCTTTGAAACATGGGAAAATGGTGTTGGTATAAATAAATGTAACGTTTCAGCTTATTGTTTTGTTTAAAAGGGTGAACGAATTTGCACACACACACACACACACACACACACACACACACACACACACACACACACACACACACACACACACACACAAGAAATTCATGAACCTCAGATAAGATGGATCCTAAAATTATATGCTTTGAAACTATATCATCACAGCATTAAACAATTATGTCATTCACGTTACTCTCTCTCTCTCTCTCTCTCTCTCTCTCTCTCTCTCTCTCTCTCTCTCTCTCTCTCTCTCTCTCTCTCTCTCCTCTTTCATTTGAATAGGATAATACACTGAATTAGGTCAAGATTTTAAATTAGAGAGAGAGGGAGAGAGAGAGAGAGAGACAGACAGACAGACAGACAGACAGGAACGTTATTATCTCTCTCTCTCTCTCTCTCTCTCTCTCACTCTCTCTCTCTATCTCAGTCAGGAAACGCCAACCATGTTCTTCACAGGCACAGCCAAGCAACTATTAACACATAAGGGAAGTGACGTCCAGGCGCTCCACGTAATAAAAAGAATCTCAGCTCCTCCACCACAAGAGCCCGTAGTATTTTTAAACATATAGGCACCTCGGTTCATCTGTTTGAAAAGCCTCTCGTCTAAGTTGCTGGGATTTTCATGGACTGTTTTATGATCCTAGTGACAGTTTTACATGACTTCCGCGCCATAAACGGGAAATACACCCAGGAAAACCCGGTTAAGGATCTTCTCTGTGGCCTAGGGAAATAGTCGTAGTGGGAATCCTGTACGTTATAAGCATATGGACCAATGATAGACATGCTAGTTAAATGGGGGGACAGTGTTGTGCTTGCCTCGGCCGAATCCAGCAATCCCATCAACACGAGGAAACAACTGCTGGGCCCTGGTTCTAATAAGGTCACAGCCAACCTTGTACCTGTACGTTCTCTTCGTCCGTCCCACGCTTATAACAATTGTGGGTTTTTCCATATTCCGTGATGAAGGATATTGCATCACCTCAGGAAAGTCAAGGAATAGAAGGCGACGGATGCCTTGTCTCTATACATCTACTTGTTTGTTTGCTTGTGTTTATTAGGAGGGAAGGGAGCGTGTCAAGGCTAAAAAGATAATACTGATAATAAAAATAATAATAATAATAATAATAATAATAATAATAATAAGAAGAAGAAGAAGAAGAAGAAGAAGAAGAAGAAGAAGAAGAAGAAGAAGGTGATAATAATAATAATGATGAGAGCGAGGTAAAAATAAAGATAATGATAATAATAATGAAAAAAAATAATAATAATAATACCCTAATAATAGTTATTATTATTATTATTATTATTATTATTATTATTATAATAATAATAATAATAATAATAATAATAATAATAATAATAATAATAATAATAATGAAAAAACAACAACAGAACATGCTGCTCCTTAGAAAATGATAAAATGGAGATAAAGAAAAGAGGAAAATATAGAAACGAGAAAATAAAGAACAAAAAAAATAGCGAAGAGAAAAAAACGGGACAGGATATTAATTTTACTTTCTCGAGCTTCTGAGAAGTGATAGGCGTTTTCAGTAGTGTCACCGACAAGTCAAACGGAAGCATTCAAAAGCAAACGAGACCAAACGTGCTCAGTGATATGTTTGCCCAAAAGGCAAACGCCAGCAAATGCTTTTCATCGGCCAATCAGCGAGTAGTAACCACAGCACCACAGCAGTCAAGTTCCCGTAGGAATGTATTTTGAAGAATATAAAATAGAATATAATGCTCTTTGAGACCCAGAAAGTTGGTGTTGTATAAAGAAATATTTATTTTCTTGTCATTTCACATTAAAAAGAACCTGAAAATGACATAAGGCAAGGGAAAGAAGGGAAGATGCTGCGTTTTCTGATGACATTTCGCATCTTTTTGACCGCTAGGTACCGTTGTCCGACTCTATTTCGTGGCTGTGACTTTAATCCCAGAGCAGTGCTGTTTTTTCGTATGTTGGTGCGTTTCTTGCATAATCTCTAAACATAATCATCATGTGCGGGCGGCATACTTCGCAAGTCTCTACGGGTATGTGGTGCCTGGCTTTCCACAACCAATCATCGCTGTCCAGCTCGTGACGTCTCATGTGGGCGGACCTTAGAAGACCGCTGGAGAATAACATATTTTCCAAATTTTTCCAAAACAAGCCTACATGCATTTGTATTACGATAGTCTTGTTTTGGAAAAATTTGGAAAATATGTTATTCTCCAGCGGTCTTCTAAGGTCCGCCCACATGAGACGTCACATATTAAATTCGGCCCTGATTACACCTAGTTACCAGTATTATTACGCAAAAATTAATCTCATTGCAACTTTTAACCTGAGAGCTTCTTTCTCCTTCTCCTCCTCCTCCGCTTCCTGTGTTCTAACTTATTGTGGCAGAAAGCGAGATAGTTCCCAGATGTGTGTTATCTGACTTTAGCCTTACAGGACAGAGGTTCCTATGACGCTACGCAGGAGAAATGGATTTCCTAAGTCATCTTATCTATGGAAATTCCCGTTCGTCGGGAATATGCACAAATGAGCACATGATATCTTTTTTTACGGAGAAACTCGTGTATTATGCAACAAGACTAGAGGAACATGAGAAAGGAAAGGAAGAAATGGGAAGGGACGTGAGAAATGCATATATTAGGGAAGCACAAATAATAACAGGAGTAAACAAGTTTTTAGTTACTAATGATAATATATATATATATATATATATATATATATATATATATATATATATATATATATATATATATATATATATATATATATATATATATATATATATATATATATATGGCCTCAACTCTCAGAAGGCTTATGGAGCTGATGGAGTGCCTCCTATTGCCCTTAAAAACTGTGCTTCCGTGCTGACACCCTGCCTGGTCAAACTCTTTCGCCTCTGGCTCTGCCTGTCAACATCTATCTTTCCTTCCTGCTGGAAATGCACCTTCATACAGCCTGTGCCTAAGAAGGGTGACCGTTCCAATCCCTCAAACTACCGCCCTATAGCTTTACTTTCCTGTCTATCTAAAGCTTTTGAATCAATCCTTAACCAGAAGATTCAAAAGAACCTTTCCACTTCTGACCTTCTATCTGATCGCCAGTATAGGTTCCGCAAGGGGCGTTCTACTGGCGATCCTCTTACTCTTTTAACTGACTCTTGATCATACTCTCTTAGCCGTTTCGGTGAAACTTTCTCAGTTGCGCTAGACATATCGAAAGCTTTCGATAGAGTCTGGCACAACTCTGCTTTCTAAACTGCCCTCTTTCGGATTCTATCCCTCTCTCTGTTCCTTTATCTCCAGTTTCCTTTCCGGCCGTTCTGTCTCTACTGTGGTAGACGGTCACTGTTCTTCCCCTAAGCCTATCAACAGTGGTGTTCCACAGGGCTCTATCCTATCACCCACTCTCTTCCTGTTATTCATCACTGATCTTCTTTCCATAACAAAATGTCCTATCCACTCATACCCTGACGACTCCACTCTGCATTATTCAACTTCATTCAGCAGAAAACCCTTTCAACAGGAATTACATGACTCCAGACTAGAGGCTGCAGAACGCTTATCTTCAGACCTAGCTATCATTTCCGATTGGGGTAAAAGGAACCTTGTGTCCTTCAATGTCTCAAAAAAACAATTTATCCACCTATCAACTCGACACAATCTTCCAAACACTTATCTCCTATTCTTCAACAACACTCAGCTGTCACCTTCTTTAACACTAAACATCCTCGGTCTATCCTTAACTCAAAATCTTAACTGGAAACTTCATATCTCCTCTCTCACTAAATCAGCTTCCTCGAGGTTGGGCGTTCTGGATCGTCTCCGCCAGTTCTTCTCCCCCGCACAGTTGCTTTCCATATACAGGGGCATTGTCCGCCCTCGTATGGAGTATGCATCTCACGTGTCCCCCACACGTCACCCAGCGGTTCTCCAGCGGCTCCACTCACACAGCTCTCTTGGACACAGTGGAATCTGAGGCTCTTCGTCTCATCAGTTCTCCTCCTCTTACTGATAGTCTTCTACCTCTTATTCCGCCATGTTACCTCTCTTTCTATCTTCTATCGATATTTTCACGCTGACTGCTCTTCTGAACTTGCTAAGTGGATGCCTCCCCCCCTTCCATGGCCTCGCCGCACACGACTTTCTACTCAAGCTCATCCCTTTACTGTCCAAATCCCTGACGCAAGAGTTAACCAGCATTTTCACTATTTCATCCCTCACGCTGGTAAACTTTGGAATAATCTTCCTTCATCTGTATTTCCTCCTGCCTACGACTTGAACTTTTTCAAGAGGAGGGTATCAGGACATCTCTCCTCCCGAAATTGACCTATCTTTCGGTCACTCCTCTTGACTTTTGTTGGAGCAGTGAGTAGCGGGCTTTTTTTCATCATTATTTCCTTTTTTTTTGTCCTTGAACTATTTCCTCTACTGTATATATATATATATATATATATATATATATATATATATATATATATATATATATATATATATATATATATATATATATATATATATATATATATATATATATATATATATATATATATATATACGTATATATATATATATATATATATATATATATATATATATATATATATATATATATACTTCGATCTCGTTCGTTTCCTTGTTCTGTTTTTTTATATATGCCGCTGGGCGAAATAAAACTATTATTATTATTATTATTATTATTATTATTATTATTATTATTATTATTATTATATAAATAGCTCACATGTATTAAACTTTATTTTTTTTGTTGTATGATGGTTCATAATACTCTGAAACTTTAGTTCAGGAACAGTTCCTTCCCTCCTTACCTTAACATCCCATCCCAGCTATAGGTTTATTACTTATTTTTATATCATCTCACATCACATATTAACTACCAATATTCATGCAATTTCTGTGGATCCAAGTCCCGTGACTGTGCTAACTATGATTCCCTTGTTGTCCGGGTTCGCCTGCTGCCCGTGTAGACGTGTCGGCTGTGCATACGTGCCTCCCTCCACTTGTGGTTTCATGAGGCCCAAAGCTCGTAAACGCCGCCTTGCCCGCCATATTCCCGACGAACGTGAATTTCCAAAGATAAAATGACTTAGGAAATCCATCTATCCTGCGTAGTGTCATAGGAACCTCTGTCCTGTGAAGCTTAAGTCAGATAACACACATCTGTGAACTATCTCGCTTCCTGCCACGATAAGTTAGAACACAGGAAGCGGAGGAGGAGGAGGAGGAGGGAGAGGAGAAAGAAGCCCTCAGATTAAGGGCCTAGTTACACTGAGATTAATTTTTGCGTAATAATTCTGGTAACTAGATGTAATGAGGGCCGAATTTAATATTATTATTTGTGCTTCCCTAATAAATGCATATAAACTACGATAGTCATGTCTTATTTTGGAAGACAAAACATTTTATTCTCCAGCGGTCTCCTAAGCTCTAGAGACACGCCAGTCATCGTCGACAGACCGACTTGGTCGGCTAGATTTCGATCGCCGATTGAGTCGGTCTGTCGTGCTCCCCCGTGCAGGGAGGGAGCTATGTTTTCCCTCTTCACGGGCCTCTCCGGATAGACCTGGGAAATATGTGTGCGGGCGAGGAAATATATATTTTTGCAATATCTTAGTTGACATCAAGCTAAAACAAGGAGTAACTTAGAGTTGGCTCAGAACTCATACATGCGAACTGTAAACATAACTCTTGCCACGGAGAAATCGTCTGCCGCTGGATGAGGGGCACATACAAAGCCTAGTAACAAAGGATTAAGCACAGGCGATCTGTACTCGTCCTCTAGGAACAAATCGTCGAATTCCTCCATCTTCCTACTTCCGACAGTGTGCACTCTGTACTTGAGTCTGAAAAGTGATGTACATGACAGTTTTTTCCCGGGCGGTGGCGCCTGTCGTCTGGCACCGCGCCTGTAATTCGTGTTCAGTACAAACGCTGTGTTGTATGCTTTCGTTTGACTTGTCGGTGACACTACTGAAAACGCTTAATATGTAGACAAAATAACACGGGGGGGAATTTGCTACATCTTCCTAAACCACGACGACGCCAATAATAAAACAGATTAAGCAAGAAGTCACCGTGATTGGCTTATCTTTATTGCACACACACACACACACACACACACAGGTTCCTTGTTTTATTTCTTTTAGCACAAAGGAGGCAGACCAAGGAAACTAAACTATGCTAGGCTAGGTAATTAGGATACGTTTATAGCCTAGGTTAGGTAATTATGGTCGCCTTGTAAATTAAGTTAGGTTTATTTGGATAGGCTTGTATGAAGACAATGAACTAAGCTAGGCAGGCTATACTAGGCTACGTAGTTAGGATAGGTTTATGGGCTAGGCTAGATAATTATGATAGCTCTGTAGCACTAGGCTATGAAAACTTGGATAAATTTGCGAGAAAAATAGTGTAGGCTAGTTAATTTGGGCATTTTGAACATAATAAAACATGATACGGCTAGGTATTTTTGGAGAGATTTATCGGAAGACAGTGCGAAATTAGGTACTAGGTATATTTGGAGAGATTTATATAAAGACAGTCCAATACTAAATAATTTGAAAAAAGCTTATATGAAAACAGAATAGTATTAGGCTAGATAGTTTGAATAGGGTTTTATAAAGATACAGAGTAAATAAAATTTCGATAGGTCTTTATATTAACAGCTAGACTTGGTAAACCTGAATTGGATTAGAATGAAGACAGAATACTTAAAGGTTTCAGAGACTTGAGTTGATCAGTACGATAGAATATTAAGTTAAGCAGATTTAAATACGTCTTGTGTTAATCACAAACTAATGACTGGTTTGGAAAATACGGCCAACAAACCTTATTCGTTTATTTTATTTTATTTATTTGATTCTTATTTTTAGTTTATTCCTTTCCCTTCGCTAATGCTGCATTTTATGGGACTGATGAGTAATTTTTCGAGTCATGGTGTGAGGAAGGGGAGGGAGGGAGGGGAAGGGGATGGTAATAAGGCAAGGGGGGAGGGAGGTCAGGAAGGGGGATTAAGGGGCGTCAGGTTGGCTATCTCAGGTGTGTCATCAGTGTTTCCGGCGGTAGCCTAATCACGGCTCATACGCCTTCAGGTATACACACAGAAAATGTCCTGCCTACGTGTACTAATTCTTTCTTATATATAACTTTTTTTCTTTTGACAGACCCGACGCTAATATATCACTTTTTTTTTATACACCATAGTCTTATATATTACCTTTTGTTTACTTTTATCAACCTCTCATTTTCCTCTTGTTGTAGCCCATTATACAAGTTCTAGCAAATATTTAGCCTATAAGCTTTCTCATTTCTTTGATTTTAAAACCTAGAAAATTACGGTAAAGTTCTCCATAATATGCTAGGCTATATATACTTGTAGACTCCAAAAACTAGGCTATATATACTTGTAGACTCCAAAAACTAGGCTATATATACTTGTAGACTCCAAAAACAGACTCAACTTTATTATGATTAGCGTAGAACTTACAACGTTTCAGTATAAATGACACTTAAACTGGGCTTCATATTTGAATACGTTTCGCTAATTACATAAACTAATGACTAGATTGCAAAATACGGCCGACAAACCTTATTCCTTAATTCTATTTTACTTATTTATTTATTTTTTGTTGTTGTTGTTTCGCACCTCTAATCTGATCTTCGTAGCCAAATAACTTGACTGATCATTATTAAAATCATCGTAGTGCTTATAACGTTTCAGCATAACATGAAAGTTAATTGCGCTTCATATTAGATTACTGCATCATCGTAATAGTGTTTATTCTGATCTTAGTAGCCTACTTCTTCATAATATCCTTTATATTGATCTTATAATAGTAGCCTACGTACGTCACCAGTATATACATAAGGTTTAATCTCAAATATGTTCCTTCCTACGGTACGCTTTAACTCCAGGTAATGAATTCGTCACCACAAAGAAAAACGGTCACAAAGACTCCTCGCACACTTCGGTACACAATCAAATCAACAGGATTGTTTTGGTACAGTATACGTTTAACCTCGTCATTCTATATACATATCCAGAGCCATACAACAGAAAGATGCCGGGAAACCCTCAAAAAGAGCTTAAAACTATCAAATGGGAGAAAACAAACGAAAATAGGAAACGGCATTAGAGTAGATAAGTACTGAGAGTTTGGCTAACTTGACCACAGGCGCCATGTTGTTAAATCACCAAGATAGCCGTACAAAATTTAAATTAATCCTGACACAGTTGCTTTTTTTTGGTGTTTAGGTACCGTCACGAATTCCAAGAAGCACTTACAGCACACACATAAAAAATATAATAATAAATATATAAAAAATAGATAAATGAAATAAATAAATAAATAAAATGAAAAAAATAAAATAAATAACTTGCATCAGTGTCACTTTGAATTTCCCGCAGTTCTTCTGGTAACAACATGGTGCCTGATATGAAGTTGCCCAAATTCTCCTATTCCGCGGCTCTGCGTGTATCAGCCAGAATGGAGACACACGGCTGCACAGCACACATCACAACACAGTGAACACGCCACTCAACACTCACTACCGTCGATGTGTTGCGGGGGGCGCGGTATTCGGCTTCCTCCTGCAGGGCCTCGCGGGGCTGTGGTGTTTCTGAGTTTCCCTCCACACTTTCCTTCGGTTTCCACACTCTCGGGAAGTATTACGGTTTAACTCCAGGTAATGAATTCGTCACAAATCAAGCAATACCGTCGCCGAGCATCCCCACACACTTCGGTACGCAATAAAATCTGCAGAAGTGTTTTGATTTTTGCAAAGGTAACGTTCACCTCCCATATGCACTCGCGGCTCAAGGCGGACTGACTCCCATGCGGTGACGTCACAATACTCGGGGTTCCTTGCTTAAGTCCGTCCGCCGTTTCAACAGGACACTGCAGTGACCATACTGTTTACCATCCTAAAAGATGTTCATTTAATAATTTATGTTTACATTGGTGTTCACTCTTTACAAGAAAAAGCAGTAATAACGACTGGCTTGATATGTATAAAGTAATCAATTTTATATGAGAAACCATCTAAAATATAGTATTCAGTTTTGCCTGCATATTCAGCTTCGTGTCCATTGTGCTCAGCGTCATAAGAATGTACAATCGTGGGACACAAGTGATGACACACTGTCCACTGAGTTTCGTTCACAGGCTCCGACTTTAAAATATATTCACCGCATGGAAGGAGGCTAATGTTCAGATATGTCACTACATATACACTCGACATAATTTATTAGATATGAATTTGTCAGTTGTGCACACTGATAACAACTTTTAAATTCGCGGACGAAAATGTCTCCTTACACTTCGTTCAAATTTAGTCATTGACAGCTAAAGTTGTTAATAACGCTATTATGCATTTGAATCGATGTTGTATTCATTCCTGCAACGTCCTCGCTTAGAAAATACGAAGAAAACATGGATAAGGTGCACAAATATTCTGATATGGTTTAAAAATATATAATGATACCACCATTTAACTCTCGCTTGACAGTGTTATGCAATGACGTCATCGACCATGCCACCCGGCGCATTTAAGAAACTAGTAGGCTATTATGAATTGAAATGAATTACAAAGCTATTATTTTGCATTTGAGAATACTAAACGATTCGTTTGCATTTATGAAACTAGGCTATTGCTTTGCATTTACGAATACTAAGTTATTATTATGCATTTAAGAAAACTAGGCTATTATTTTGCACTTTTTTTTTTTTCTTAAGAGAAATTAATCTCTCTCTCTCTCTCTCTCTCTCTCTCTCTCTCTCTCTCTCTCTCTCTCTCTCTCTCTCTCCAGAATGCACACTAACGACCAAAGCCAAGCAAGTCTGTAGCTCATGGAATGCAGAAATATTATTACAGATCGTGCACTAGTGGAAACAAGAGCATTCATAACAGATTTTTTTAAAGAAACATAATCGTCGTGCAGTTGATGCTCACAATTTCGTCAGAAAAATCCTTAAATAATATCTCTCTCACACCCACACACACTCTTTGATCCTTGCACACACACACACACACACTGTGTGATGTATGTGTGTCTGTGTGTCACACAGACACACATACATCTTATATAACTCGAATGCTTCTCTGCTGGATAGTTGCCGTCTTTCGCTAGCGGTGTCCGAAACATTTTGGAAACTGTGTTAACACTTGTGTCCCACGACTGTACTAGTGTCAAAAACTGTCCAAAGGATATATTCGTATCCACACTGGAAACCCTGACGCTGGGGTCCTCTTCCGTGAGGCCAAGCACAGAGACTGCTTCAAGGCACGACTACGGAACTGCTTCTCAGTGTTAGTACAATGTTATACATATTACACTTAGTAATCAAGGATTTTCCTTTTAATGAGGGTTCATATTCTTAGCAAAAGATGCATTTAGTTTTCGTTGTAGTCAGCGGGATGGTGTGCACGCACCAGTCGAAGCCTGCGGATGGCCACGACTCTAACAAGCACCTCCCATCATAAGGCCACTCACACGGTGTTAAGGAGGTGTCAGCGCCTAAATAACTGTTTACCGACTTACCAGAGCAGCTTCGAAGCTTGATGTCCTCCTCTAAAACAACTCCAGAACAACTTACCCCTACCTTCCCTAAAACATGCGTAGTCTATTTTTTGTTGAAGTTGTTTATTTTTTTCATCCATTGTGCATTAAGGATGCTCCTTTACGCCCATGTCTCTCCTCTTCCGCGCCACGCCCTCCCTCACGCCCCTTCCCCCGCAGGGCCAGCCCATCACCACCAGGACGGTGCTGGTGAACGGCCGCCCGCCGGAGAACCTGCCGGAGCCGCTGAAGATCCCTAAATACGTCAACAACCAAATCAAGACTTCCAAGGTGAGGCTCAGAGAGAGAGAGAGAGAGAGAGAGAGAGAGAGAGAGAGAATATAATATATTAATAGTAATAATTAATAGATGGTTTCTAGTGAGTATTTAACCGTGGGCTGAAAATATACATTCAACGGTAAATGCAACAGTTACCGGGGATGATAATTATTGTTTACAAATGTTGTTGTTTACTATGAATTAACGAAAAGCGTTGGCATACAAAACAACATTGAAATAACATTTGAAATAGTATGTAGTGTGTGTGTGTGTGTGTGTGTGTGTGTGTGTGTGGAGAGAGATAGGAGAAATAAGGTTAAGTGAATACTGATAAGTGGGCGAGCAAGCGAAACTATGTAAGATATGTAAGATAATGAATGAATTGGAGGAGGAAAAATGTTAGGAAGAAAGACATATATAGTTGACAATGAAAAGTATGTTGTGGTAAAAATAGGAAGAGGAGAAGAATATACGGAGAAAGAGGAAGAGGAGGAGGAGGAGGAGGAGAAGGAGGAGGAAACGTTAACAAGAAAAATGCAGTTGAAAAGAGAAGGAAACGATGATAAAAGGACGAGAATGAAGTAGAGAAGAATGAGGATGACAATGAGAGAAGAAAGAGGAGGAGAAGAGGAAGGAAAGCTCTATTATTTTACAGTAAAGGGAACATCTCAAGGGCAAAAATGAATGAGAAAAAAATCCCGGTAATAAGAAAAAGAAATAAAAGAAAAAAACAGGAAGAATGGAAGGAGGAAGACACAAACATCGACGAGGAGAACCACACTGCATAAAAATAGAAAGAAAATACTGAAAATGATGATGATGATGATGATGATGAAATATTAATGGTGAATGCTGATGATAGTGAATAATGCATGTCAGCTATACAGTACAGTCTGTTGGATGACGTCATACCATTATCTTCCCCCCTTCCTCCTCCTCCTCCTCCTCCTCCTCCTATTCTTGACTCACTGTAACGCTTATCTTATCAGCAAACAATGTAATAGGACTCCTTATCACCTGGGACTTAGATTATGTTAAAGTTATGTGTGTGTATGTGTGTGTGTGTGTGTGTGTGTGTGTGTGTGTGTGTGTGTGTGTTTGTACCCTCTTTTCGGCTATTCTATCAACTATTTGCAGGACTTTATTTTTTTTCCTTCTTTCCTGTAATAAAAATACACATTGTTATTTCACGTTCATTCACGATTTTACTATTCTCTCTCTCTCTCTCTCTCTCTCTCTCTCTCTCTCTCTCTCTCTCTCTCTCTCTCTCTCTCTCTCTCTCTCTCTCTCTCTCTCTCTCTCTCTCTCTCTCGTATTTGCTCCTCCTCTCACTTTCACTTTCACTTTCATGCACTCTCGCTCTCGTTGCAGTACACCTGGATCAATTTCCTGCCGAAGAACCTGTTTGAGCAGTTCCGACGTATCGCCAATTTCTACTTCCTCCTCGTCACTATCATTCAGGTAAGAGGAGCCCAAACTTTCCTTCCTCACCTTGTCGTTTAATTAAGGTGAAAGTGTCGTCTCATGGAGTCTATAATTACTAAACTAGATATTTTTGTTATACTAGATCTTGAGCATTTTCTAGGGTATTTTACGATATTTTCCGGTTGTGAGTACTTCCTATCTAAAAAGCGATCCTCCGCTCAGCTACACTACAACTTATTTAACAATAAGTATAATACATAACATACATGGACCTAACATAAGCCTACTTAATATACACATATTTTACATATATGCACAGTTGTCGAACGTGTCCGTGTCACTCTTCACTGTTCGACTTTCACACCCCCGTGTCACTATTACGCACCGCACAAAGCCACTTCTGGACACCCACATTAAATCTATGAGCCCCACATCCCCCAACACTTAGGTCGTCCGGGCAATCGTCTGATGTCAGAAATGCATTCCACCACCGCACATATGTTTGTTTGAACTGTCGCTGGTGATGGGTTCAGGGTTGGATCAAATACAAATACAAATACTTTTGTTCGGGATTCCAAAAATACAAATACAAATACAAATACTTTTATATTCCTGAATCTAAAAATACAAATAAAAATACAAATACTTCTATTCCTGAATCTAAAAATACAAATAAAAATAAAAATACTTCTATTCCTGAATCTAAAAATACAAATAAAAATACAAATACTCCTATTCCAGATTTCAAAGATACAAATAAAAATACTCCTGAAATTATACAAAAAATATAACGATATTTTTTTCACAAGTTTACACTTCACATCATAATTGCATTTTATCATCATTAATGCCCGGAAGGTTTCCGGGCCGAGTTTTGCTCGCTCAGGAGTGTAAAAATTGTCGGCCTTACTAAACACCCTCTCAAATGGTGCCGGTAATCAACAGGTTCTTGCCTACCACAAGCTCAAAGGGTCAACGGTGCGGAGATGAGTACCTACCGCAGCCACACACAGCTATTTTTTTTTTACAGCAAAGGAGACAGCACAAGGGCACACAAAAAGAAAACAACAATAAAAAAAAGCCCGCTACTCGCTTCTCCTGTAAAGAATCCGAAGAGGTGGCCGAAAGAGCGGTCAACTACGCGGGATATCTTTTTTTCTTTTTATCACGACTCTACAATTACTAATCTATATCATTATTTGGGTGTATCTTTTTTTCCCGTTAAAGTTTAAGAACATAAGAACATAGGAACATAAGAAGTCTGCAGGAGGTTGGGTTGGTATATCAACAGATAGTTTTATGAGCCTGGCAATAGTTTGAGAAGGCTTCTACACTTTTTTTCTGTTGCCTGCGTTTCCATGAACGTAAAAAAAAACACTCACGAGAACCCGACTGATCTCCTTTGTGGCCTTTGGAAATATTTGTTGTGAGGGTCGAGGCGTCTGAGGATACCGACCCATGTTCTTTCCAGCTGTCGATCGAGAGCCCGGTGTCCCCCATGACGAGCATCCTGCCCTTGGTGTTCGTGGTGAGCGTGACGGCGGTGAAGCAGGCGTACGAGGACTGGCTGAGGCACCGCGAGGACAACAAGGTCAACAACTCCCCCGCCACGGTGCTCAGGGACGGCGAGGTCAAAGTAAGCACCAGGGGGAAGAGGAAGGGAGGAGAGGAGAAGCGTTCTAGCATTGGTGTTGTCATCTTTCGTGTCCTATGACCACCTTTCCTCCTCCTCTCCATCAATATCATCACCACTATCATTGTTATCACTCACACAATCACAGTTAGCCATTACCTCACTCATATTCCCCCTTCCCTCACCTCACCTCACCTCAGTGGAATTCTAAGATAAATAAAAGTGCCACATTCCTTTTTCTCCGTTTATGAAGCCCAGGAACACGTGGATAGATGCCTTCATTCTCTTTGCAATTTCTCTTTTCTATTTCGTTTTCACTCTACCTATTTTTTTTGCTCCTTCACCCCTCCATTTCTCTCTTCCTTCACCCCTCTCTCTCGCACCTCTTTTTCACCCTTCCACCATCGTTGCCAAATTATCGTACGCAGCGCATTGCATTTTCCTAGTTTCTGACTGATAACTCAAGCAAAAAAGAGCGAAAACCATCACTCTTTAATAGTTTCAACGATAACTTTAATTTTCTATCATTGTTTATGTGATTACGACGGTCTTGGAGCCTAAAATGATAAATGCAATGCTCAGAGTACGACAATTTGGCAACGCTGCCTTCCACCTCTCCTCCAACCTCACACCATCTCACTCTCTCTCCCCGCCATCAGGAGGTGAGGAATCAGGACATCGTGGTGGGGGACGTGGTCAAGGTGGAGGACGAGGAGGGCTTCCCATGTGACCTGCTGCTGCTGCTGTCCTCCAACCCCGAGGCGAAGTGCGAGGTGACCACGGCCAACCTGGACGGCGAGACCAACCTGAAGGTGAGACACTAGGATGGAGGCCTTCACTTTACCCTCGTCACTAAGGTCAGTATTGTTAGACGCTCCCTTCTCTTGCATCCATCATATCTAAAGGCAAAATAAGAGGTCAAACGCGTCTCCATGGGTGTTTCTTTACGTTCATGGTACAGAGGAAGGGTCAGACTACCACCAGGGTCACAAAAGTACCCCTGGAAATGCCCGCAAATCCCACGAAAGCCTTGTTAAATGTATGTGCTTTAGCGCCGGAAGGTTTAAGAATATGACCCTAAGCTCCGCCCCCTTAAAAAGACCACCTTCCCAGCTTCCACCAAATACGTCCAGATAGAATTTGTGAGTGAGATTTTTCCTTCTGTTTTGCCAAGTTGTTGGTCTATGTTTTCTTTGCGTTAGGTCTGAATCAAGCTAATAGTTCAACAGGTTTAGTTGCTGATCTTTTCCTATGTTTTCTTCCTTTTTGATTAACGATGCTGTGTTCTGTTTTCTTCCTTCTCTTCTTTTTGTTTTCTTTCTTCTTTCTTTATCATTCACTCTGCTTTCCTCCTTTTAGAGTCATTGATGCTTTATTCTACTTTCATTCTCCTGTTTCTTCTGTTTCCTTTCTTCTGTTTTTTTTATATCCTTAGTACCTCTGTTTTATTCCTCTTCCCCGGTGCAGACGTTCGTGTGTCCCGGCGAGACGCAACACCTGCAGACACCTGAGGACCTGAGCGACATGAGGGCCGTGGTGGAGTGCCAGGTGAGTGTTGGGGAGGGGGTGGGGGGATGACACCTCAGGGAAAGTATAATTAGGGCGTGTTTGTCAATTTGTCTTTATCAAGGGTGCAGCATGAAGAGGAAGTGCATGGGTTGGTTAATTAATGGCGAAGGAACAGCATGGGGGAGGGGGGGGGGGAGGAAAGTCAGTGGGAGTGTGCTGTTGTATGGTACTGGTTTGTTAATTGTTCTGATGTAGGAATTGTTCATCTGGCACCTTATAAGTATAGCCTTGGCGTGCTGGGGGAGTGATGTGTTTGATTTGTTATAGTTTTCCATGCACACAGTAACACCCCTTCTCCCCCTCTCTTCCCCCACTTCTCTCACTTTCCTCCCTATCTTCCCTCCCCCTCCAGCTCCCGCACGCCAACCTCTACGACTTCAAGGGTCGGCTGGACGTGTACCGCGGCAACGAGCGACCGGACACGACATCGCTGGCCACCGACAACTTGCTGCTGCGGGGCGCCAGGCTCAGGAACACGCCCTGGGTCTACGGTGAGGGGACGAGAGAGAGAGAGAGAGAGAGAGAGAGAGAGAGAGAGAGAGAGAGAGAGAGAGAGAGAGAGAGAGAGAGAGAGAGAGAGAGAGAGAGATGGATAGATAGATAGTTAGATATTCCGTTTCCATTTTGCAATTTATCATTCTGTCAAATTTGTGTACTTTCCGCTCATCCTTGACCTTATAATCACCTACTTCTCCATGCTTATTTGTCCTTCCTTCCTTCATTCCTTCCTTCCTTCATTAATTCATTCATTTCTTTCTATCTTTCTTTACTTTCATTCTTTCTTTTTTCTTTGTTTGTTTGTTTCTTTCTTTCTTTCTTTCTTGCTTGCTTGCTTTCTTTCTTCCTCCCTTCCTTCCTTTCTTCCTTCTTTTTCTCCTTTTCTCCTTCCCTTCTCCCTTCATTCTTCCTATCCTATCTTCCTTCCTAACTTCCTTCCTTTCCTTCCTCCCTTCCTTCCTTCCTTCCTTCTTTTTCTCCTTTTCTCCTTCCCTTCTCCCTTCATTCTTTCTTTCCTATCTTCCTTCCTCCCTTCTTTCCTTCCTTCCTTCCTTCCTTCCTTCCTTCTTTCCTTTCTTCTTCCTTCCTTTTCTCCCAAACACTAACTATGCACACATCCATCCACCTCCTTCCTCTCTCCCTCCCTCACACATCTTTCCACTGTCCATACTTAGATTTTTGTTACCATAATTGTATAGACGTACCGTAAATGCTAATCACAAACATAATAAAATAGGAAAATAAAAAAAAACAGTAAAAATGACTGAAAATATACAATCCAATAAATATATCCGACCAGTCACAATATATAAACAATACATAAAAATAAGACGAAATAGATAATAAAAATAAGTGAAGATTAGACCTGAATATACAAATCTACTGACAAATAAATTACTAACAAACACGATAATTACTAAAAAGAAGAAAAAAAATTAAAGCTAAATATACAACTTACCTAGCTGACACCTGCGGCCACGACTCACCTGCCAATTATCTTCCCCCGAGCAGGTTTGGCCGTGTACACAGGGAAGGACACGAAAATGGCTCTCAACCTCAAGATGACCAGCGCTAAATTCTCCACGGTTGAAAAGTATGTAAATATGTGTGTGTATTTATTATTTTCTTTCTTTCTTCCTTTATTTATTTATTTATTCACTTACTGATTGATTGATTTACTTTTGTGTGTGTGTAAGAAACATCCACTAAAGGAAAAAAAATTCGTGCGCCCTTTCATTTTAGTTTCATCGTCAAAATGTTTTCTTAGACATTTCACTAATTTCTTATGATACTACACTACAAAACACTCGTATGTAGCGATATTATCTTCTTATGAGCTATTAAACCATTTGTTGATTCTAGTTTTTTATTATATTTTATTATTTTATATTTATTATTAATCATTTTGCTCATGTATTGTTTGTTTATGTTCTTTCCTCACCATACCATCACCATCACCACACCACCACCACCATCACCACCACCACCACCACCACCACCACACCACCACCACCACCACCACCACACTACCACCACCACCTGCAGGACCATGAACTACTTCCTCCTGTTCTACCTGGTGGTGCTGGTGCTGGAGATCACCTGCAGCACCCTCGTCAGGTACCTGGTGTACGACGACCCCTTCTTAGGTGAATACAGCGGGGAGAGGGGCGGGAGGGGGAGGGACTTAGTTATTATCACCGTTATTATTATTATCACTATTATCCTCACTCTCATTAAATAAACATATAAGTAAATGAATAACAAAAAATTCAGAAATTGACCTCCCTTCTGTCCTCCTTCTTTATGCTTATCCAGGAACAGCACTGAGTAGGCTTTTTATTGCTTTGGTTTTGCCCTTGACCTGTTTCTTTTAGTGTAAAAAATAAATGAAAAATAATCACCCCACTAATAATAAACACTAACACACCACCACCACCACCACCGCCAGACGATATGTGGTACCTGGGCAAAAATCCCAACGCGACGGTGACGGCGCGGGGTGTGGTGCAGGACACGTTCTCCTTCCTCGTCATCTACAACTACGTCATCCCCATCTCCCTCTACGTCACGCTGGGTAAGTAATACTGTCGGTGTCACGGAACCTGCCGCGGAAAATCTTGTAGGGGGAGACTCGCGGACTTGGCAACATTGCTTTGGTGGTGATCTCGCGCGCTCAATGGCCTGTTCTTAACTTCTTCTATCGTAGATGTACATTATTGGCTCATTTATCTGCGTCAGACTCCTTGACATAGAGTTTAGTTTAGTGGTTCTGAAACTGGGGGGCGTTCGAAATTTCTAGTGATGGAGGAGCCCTAAGGGAAAAGTTGGAATTTCTGTGGTCGGAATAGTCGTTATCTAAACAAGAGCATAGGATAATATTGAGAAGTTTATGAAAATGCAAAATTATCGCCTTTATTAGCTTTATTAGGCTTGCCATTGTTTCATGAATCGGTGAGGGAATTTTATTTATATATCGTCACCCTCATAAATTATAATAATTGCCTAAGTCATTTTTCAGCAATTTCCAGGTTTTTGTCTACATTAAATTTTCATCATGTGACACCCATTTCTGTATAATTGCCTTCATCATTCAGGGTTTGAGTGTTCTAGAATTAGCCTTTTCATTTCTGCCTAACTCTTTAGCCAAATGAGATAATGACAGTTCTTTTCTGATTTCCTGAAAAGTAAAAAATAATGACTTAGGCGGTTTATTTACGAAGATGACGAATATGTAAGGAGACGTTGAGGGAAGGACCCATTGCTAGAGAACGTGAGGTAGTAAAAAGTTTGAGAACCGTTGGTATAGTGCTCTCTTCCATCTTCTGCTTTTTTTCCGTCTGTTCTGTACCTTTACCTTTACGTGTATATGTTCTATTCTTTATCGTTCCATCCCTCCAGAGATGCAGAAGTTCCTGGGGGCGATGTTCCTGGAGTGGGACGACGAGCTGAGGGGCGGCGAAGGGAACGAGCGGTGTAAGTGTAACACCTCCGACCTTAACGAAGAGCTGGGCCAGGTGAGGCAGGTGTGAGAGAGAGAGAGAGAGAGAGAGAGAGAGAGAGAGAGAGAGAGAGAGAGAGAGAGAGAGAGAGAGAGAGAGAGATTGATTAAGTAACACACAAACGTTATCAACCATATTAAACACACACACACACACACACACACACACACACACACACAAGTAATATCTAAGTTGTTATCATCTCCCAGTTTATTTTCCTCTCAATCTTTAATCTTCTTCTCCTCCTCTTCTTCCTCTTACTACTACTTGCTTCCATCATCATTATCATCATCCTGTTCTTCCTACATACAAAGGAAGTCCCATATTTTCTGTCACTCTCCTGTTGTGTTTCCCGTCATTTGCTCACTATATCCAAGGGCATTTCTTTCTCCCTTCCTTCTCCTCCCCCACTACTTACATTGTCCTTCTACTCTTCTTATACACACCGCAAATCTCTTCTATACTCTCTCACTCATCACCTTCCTACTTCACAGGTCCAGTATCTCTTCACGGACAAGACGGGCACGCTGACGGAAAACACGATGTACTTCCGCCAGTGTTCCGTGGACGGCGTGAAGTACGTGAGCACCGACGGGGAGCTGCAGCTGATGGACGAGAAGAACAGCAACAGGATCCTCCCGCTCTCTGCCTGGCCGGTGAGTGCGTTCGTGAAGACGCCAGAAAAGTTAGGTTCACGCATAGCCGATTTAGCGTTCCGTTCGGTCCCGATCAGTGTAAACGGCACAAAACGTGTTATCGTGGCCATGGTCGGCGGTAAACGTTGGCGGGAGCGTGGAGTCACCGCCGAGTAGCGGCATGCGGAAAGCGGGCCGGTGTATTTTTAGCATGTTAAACTTTTTTAGGGCCAGTCGGGACCGGTCGGGACGGTTGTCAGAAACCGGCATAGAACGGGGTAACAACGCCGTCAGGCGGGGTCAGACGCCCCCAAGAAAAGGTGAGCCTCCATTTGGCGGCGTCTGGCGGCGCAAGGCGGGATGAAAACGGCATGTATTAGGCGTAAAAATTATTCGCCCGGTGTGGCAGCGTCGCATCGCCAGCAGTCCGCAAGTGATGTCCTGCCGAGGTTCCGCCAGGGTCCCGCCTGGGTCCTACCGCCGCTTGGCCCAGTCAAGCGGGACTTCGTGCAACAGAGCCGGCGGCGGACCCCCGCCTGACATCGACTTCAGTCGGGGTGAGTCGGGGGTCCGGCGCCGTGGGGACACGTTCAGGCCAGAGACGGCAGTAGACGGGGGTGTTGTCGGCCGCGATTGATCCCGTTCTCAAAATTTCCAAGGTCGGGACCGAACGGGTCGCGAAATCAGCAATGTGTGAACCCAGCCAAAGGAGGACGTCGTTTTCTTAGGTTACAAAATTTTAGGTCCGCATTCTCAGAAGCTTTTAGGCTCCCACAACAAGTATTTTTAAAGTCCACAAAGGAGATTAGGCGGGAATTCTAGGCCCGTATTTTCATTTACCTGGCACTATCGGCCCAAGACTGTGTGGGTATGCGTGGTTACCTATGGAAGTGAATAGACGTGAAGAGCAATGGACAATAGAATTGTCAAAATCGCGTCAAACCTCAAATTCTCACAGCAATGCATCGATGCAGCAAATAAAGCGAACAGAATGTTGGGCTTCATTAAAAGAAACTTTTTATTTAAGAATAAAGATGTAATACTCCCGCTCTACAACAGTTTAGTCAGACCCCATTTGGAATATGCGGTACAGTTTTGGTCTCCCCACCATGCAAAGGATATTGCTAAATTAGAAGGTGTTCAGCGTCGGGCAACGAAAATGATCCCTTCCTTGCGCAACAAATCCTACGAAGAAAGGCTTTCTACCCTTAACATGTTCTCTCTTGAGAAACGTCGCCTCCGAGGAAAACTGATCGAATGTTTTAAAATACTTAATGGTTTCACGAATGTAGACTGATCAACGTTGTTTATGATCGATGACACTTTGCGCACGAGGAACAATGGCGTAAAACTCAGATGTAGACAAGTAAATTCAGACTGCACCAAATTTTTCTTCACCAACGATGTAGTGCGAGAATGGAATAAGCTCCCATCATCAGTGGTCCAGTGTAACACGATTGACTCCTTCAAAAATAAGCTCGACCGTCACTTCCTTCAACTTAATATCAACTAGAGTAGAAATGCAACGTTTTGGAGTCTTCTGATTAATGTAAAATCACTTAGGTTTAAGGACAGACCACCAAGTCTGGACCATGGGGTCTGTGTGGTCTGATTTCCTATGTAAATCTATGTAAATAAACCTCCTTTCCACTCTCTTCTCCCGCCACACAGACATCGTTGGAGGACTTTCTGGTGACGCTAGCGCTCTGCCACACCGTGCAAGTCACCGCGAAGGGCAAGGCTAGGAGCCCCCCGCTGGTGATGGACTCCGGCGATGTGCAGATGGCGGACCTCTCAGACCGCTACCAGGCCTCCAGTCCGGACGAGAAGGCGCTGGTGGAGGCGTGCGCGGGGTGAGCATTATAATTTTTTACTTGAATTGATTTGACTTTGATTTGACTTGATGATGATGATGATGATGATTACTAGGTGACGGTGTATGACCTTTTCTTTTTTTACAGTAGAGGAAGCAGCTAAAGGGCAAAAAAGATAATGAAAAGCAAAAAAGATAATGAAAAGTGAAAAAGAAAAAAAGCCCGCTAAGCACTGTCCCTATAAAAGTAAATATAAATAAGCGGCAAAGAGAGAGGTCAATCTTGGATGGAGAAGTGTTGACGGTGTATTGCTATAATTTTTTTTTACAGTAAAGGAAGCAGCTCAAGGGAAAAAGAGAAAGACGTAAAACAAAAGCCGTTTTAAGCCACATCCATCAAAGAAAATACGAATGAGTAGCCAGGAGAGAGGCCAGATCCGCATGTCTTGATACTTCCCTCTTGATACCCTTGATTTCCTCCTCTTGAAATGGACGAAGGTTTTTCAAGGTAGACGGTTTCATTTTAGGTCACCACTTCGAAACAGCAAATAGCAGGAGGCACACGCTTCTCTCGGGACTGTCAGAAGGCTTGCAAATGGGTCCTCAATCTTTACTTACAACCATTCGTCTTTTCCTTGCTAGTTCCTTAAAAGCACATGGTGTTCTCTTCTAACTATTTCCTTCCGTCACGTTGCCGGAGGGAGAGGTGGGTGGGGAGGAGCCTTCATCTATTCTATCCTGTCCTAACACACGTAGATTACTAGAGTAGCGGTAGTAGACAGACACCCTCGCCATAGACCGCCACGTCTTCTGGTGTCTGTTCTTCCTATGTATTCCTATGTATTTCTATGTATCCTCAGCTTCGGCGTGGTGTTCGTGGGCCAGAAGAGGGACACACTCGAACTCAGGGTGCGGGGCCAGACCAGGCGGTACACACGTCTGCAGGTTCTTGACTTCGACTCGGGTAAGTGTGTATAGGGCGCCGAAGAATGTCTTAGGGCGCTAGACTTCCCTTTCTCCCCTCCTTCCTTTCTTTCTTCTTTCCTTACATTCCATTGCTTCTCATCCTCTCTCCCTGCCATCTACTAGTCGTTTTGCCTTCTTCCTTCCTTCCTTCCTTTCTTCCTTCCTTCCATACTTTCTTCCTTCCTTCCTTTCATCCTAACTGCCTTCCTCCATTCATTCATTGGTCTCTCCTTGGCTTGTTTTGGTCATTTTGTTTTTCTTATCGAACTAAAAAATGGTACAAAATAACAAAATCATGGCACTTCCTACTTCCCCCCCCCCCCCGCCCCCCGCAGCGCCGCGTCCTCCGTGTGCATCTTCTCTTCCTGTTCCGTCCTTCTCTCCCTATTGCCCTCGACCCCTCCCACCCACTCACCCCTCCTAAGCCCCGCCGACCCGCCGCAGACCGCAAGTGCATGTCGGTGGTGGTGCGCGAGGAGTGGTCGGGGCGGCTGTGGCTGCTGACCAAGGGCGCGGAGAGCAGCGTGCTGAGGCGCTGCCACGTGGCGAGCGAGGACGAGCAGCGGAGCCACGACGCCACGGCGGCCCACATCGACGACTACGCCATGGTGAGAGAGAGAGAGAGAGAGAGAGAGAGAGAGAGAGAGAGGGCATCAGTTATTATACATACATACATACGTAGTTACGTACATATATACATACATAAGCTCTGGAACAATCTTCCTCCGTCTGTATTTTCTCCTGCCTACGACTTGACCTCTTTCAAGAGGAGAGTATCGAGACATCTCTCCACATGAAATTGACCTCTTTTGGCCACTCATCTATACTCTTTATATATATATATATATATATATATATATATATATATATATATATATATATATATATATATATATATATATATATATATATATATATATATATATATAGGGGCAGTGATTAGCGGACTTTTTTCCTCAGTTATTATTTTGCCCTTGAGCTGCTCCCTTTACTGCAAATAAAAAAAAACATACACTCGTCCCCTCTAACCCCTCCTCCGCCTCTCACAGCTGGGTCTTCGCACGTTGGCGGTGGGGCGGCGGGAGCTCAGCGACAAGCAGTACAAGGAGTTCGCGGGGCAGCTGTCCCTGGCCCGCTCGGTGAGTGTGTGTGTGTGTGTGTGTGTGTGTGTGTGTGTGTGTGTGTGTGGACGAGTTGGATAGATAGATAGATAGAGAGATAGAGAGATAAACAGATTGACAAATAAATATGTAAATAAATAGATAAATAAATAGATAGATAGATAGATTGATCGGTAGATGGATAGATGTTTGCCATCAACAATGCACATGTCTCTGCTAAGAGTTAAGGTCACAAATAGGCACAGCGTCAGGCGAGCCCCTCGCATGCCCCTGACGGCCGGTGTTCCCTGTGCAGGATCTGGAGGAGCGCGAGGCGGCGGTGAGGAAGGTGACGGACCTGATGGAGGCGAAGCTGACCCTGCTGGGCGCCACCGGCGTGGAGGACCTGCTGCAGGAGGGTGTGCAGGAGACGCTGGAGGCCCTGCGGGTGGCCGGCATCAAGGTGAGCAAGGGGGTCATAGGGCACAGGGGTAGGGGGGGACAAAGGGCGCGGGGGAGAGAAGAGAAAAGGCGTTTGAACAGACATTACGTTTCTGAGTCTTTGGGTGGTGGCAATGCACTGCAATGCACTGGGAACGGGAGCCACAGAGCCGCGTCAAAGCCTCACGGTGCCTCCCCCGCAGGTGTGGGTGCTGACGGGCGACAAGGTGGAGACGGCGGTCAACATCGCCTACTCGTGCGGCCACTTCAAGAAGTTCATGACCGTGCTGACCCTCACCGGCCTGCAGGACCCCGAGCACGCCGCCGCCAGGCTGCAGCAGTGCACGTGAGTCACGGCGCCGTGCAGATCGCGCGAGAAGTACCACTGTCTCAGTAATTGGTGATTAGCTCCTCAGCGGGTAATGCCATCACATCTGCTGGACGATAAATATATCTACCCTGAGTCGCTTAGAACAAAGGTGTAAAGATGGACAAAGACTTTCACTAGTTTAAAAAGATTGCTATCAATTCAACTTCATTTTATATTTTTGTTTCTGACTAGAATCCAAAACTTTGTCTGGTGGTCATTATGCTGCGCCGGAGACACTTAAAGCACCATGATATAAATATGTGACCTCTAATAACCCTGGGTGACTTTGGGCTCAACCTCCCCCTCGTCAGGCAGGAGTCCGAGGTGGAGGGGAACTACGGGCTGGTGGTGGACGGCGCCTCGCTGCAGCTGCTCCTCGACCGCCTCAAGGACGAGTTCTACGCCGTGTGTCGCCGCTGCATCGCCGTCACCTGCTGCAGGATGTCGCCCAAGCAGAAGGCAGAGGTGGGTCTTCTTCCTTGGTTACTATTCTTTTGTTATTGAAGAATCCCAGAGCCGTGATGGCCAAGGATCCGTGTCTCCGTATTCCTTTGCTTGTCGTACAACTGGCCTGTCGAAAATACACCGGTCTCCTTGATTGATTAGGAAAATATGCAAAATCTAGAGAAGTTGGAAAGTGGAGATAGAATTGATTAGAGTGGTAAAATTTTAGGTTGGTGTTGCCAGACGCTCTCACCCCTCACCGAAAAGGAGGTCAGTCGGGTTCTAATAAGTGATTTCTTAGGTTCGCGGTACAGAAGAAGGGTCACACTACCAGAGGGGTCATAAAAATATACCTCTGGAAATGCCCACAACTCCTGCGAAAGCTTTGACAAATATGCGTGTTTGGGCGCCGAAATGTATAAAAATATGGCCCTTAGTGTTTTGGCTCTACCTTTTAGTTCACCTTTTCTTACCTTCGCTTCTCCATACAGACGGTGCGGCTGGTGAAGAAGAGCAAGGAGAGACCCGTGTGTGCCGCCATCGGGGACGGAGCCAACGACGTCTCCATGATCCAGGAAGCGCACGTCGGCCTGGGTCAGTCTCCTCCTTCTTTTCCTCCTGTTTCTCCCCTTCACTATAAAAAAGAATGATAATAAGTCAGATCAGATCAGATGTAGTCCCGGGATATGCCTTTGCAATGGCTCCCGGATTTTCTTTTCACTCAATGTCAATGTTCTCGTGCTTAACTCTTATTTTCTTTTTCAATATTCACTTGACATCTAGTTTTTTTTTCACTGGTTTTGCACTTGTGTTTTAGCTTTCTGAATTCTTTGTCCTTCCTTCCAAAGTTTTTTTAAGTAATTTTTCCTTTCTTCTATTTTCTCACTTCCTTTATTGCTATTTTTCAGTAATAATATGTCAGCTAGGTGTTCGTCTACGTCTTCTTTGTATGGCTGATGTACAAATGTGTGTGTGCCTTTCTAACTTCTGAGTATTGTTTGCAGTGCAGCAGGAAAGGTGTAGGTGCAGTGTCACCTTATCTAGAATATGCCGTTTCGTCCTAGTCATCTTATTAAAAAAGGACATCAGCATGCTAGAGTCTGTGCCAGCTTGACCGAGAAGATGAAAGATCACGCATGGGTTAAGAGATTTCCCGTACAAGGAGACACTGAAACATTTGAATCTGCATTATCTAGAAAGGCGAAAGATACTTGTAGACCTGATTGAAACTATTAACGGACGAAGGGCATTAATAAGGGTGATGTTAACAACCTTCATATGCAGAGGCCGTGTAAAACTATCACTAGGATCACTAAACAGTCCTTCCTCTTCCCCCTACCCCTTTCCCTTTCCTCCATCCTCCTCCCCCTGTTCTACCTCTTTTTCCTCTTCCCCTCCTCCTTGCCCTTCCCTTCCTTCCTCCTTCCCCCTTCGAAAACTCACATGAGGAAGCCTTGGTACAGCAGCGACAGAGCAGCGTAGCCAACGAGCGTGATGACCACTGACAGTCCATGAAAACCCCAGCAACTTTTACGAGGGGCTTTTCAAAGAGGCGAAATGAGGTGCCGAGACGCTTATGAATACGGGCTAACTCGTGTCTTCCCTCAACAGGCGTGATGGGCAAGGAGGGGCGGCAGGCGGTGCGGTGCGCGGACTTCGCCTTCGCCCGCTTTCGTTTCCTGAAGCGCGTCCTGCTGGTGCACGGCCACTGGTACTACGTGCGGGTGTCGACGCTGGTGCAGTACTCCTTCTACAAGAACGTCACCTTCATCACGCCGCAGCTCTTCTTCGCCATCTGGAACGCCTTCTCAACCCAGGTATGTGGGTGGGGGAGTGAGGGGTGGGGAGGTGTATGTGTGTGGGTGGGGAGGGTGGGGGTGGGGGAGAGAGGGTGGGGAGGTGTATGTGTGTGTGGGGGGAGGGTGGGGTGGGGAGGTGTGTGTGTGGGGAGAGAGAGAGAGAGAGAGAGAGAGAGAGAGAGAGAGAGAGAGAGAGAGAGAGAGAGAGAGAGAGAGAGAGAGAGAGAGAGAGAGAGAGAGAGAGAGAGAGAGAGACTGTGTGTGTGTATGTGTGTGTGTGTGTGTGTGTGTGTGTGTGTGTGTGTGTGTGTGTGTGCTGGAACTGACTGACTAACTGACTGAACGACATAAGTTTTACTATTTATTCTTCATATCTCTTTTCTCCTACATTTTTTTTTTAATCCTATTCATTTATCAGTTCTCCTTCCTTCATAGTTTTAGTAATAGTTTGTGCTGCATCTCTGTAGTAATCATCTACGTCCTTAGTTTTGCATGACGGTCCCTGAAGCATGTAGCATTACCTTAAATTATGGACCTATAGATGCATGGGAGCACGCCATTAGAATCAGCAGGAGTAAAATATCCCCAACACAGCTTCTTTGTTCTCCATTCGTGTCCACCCTTCAGCCATGTCCTCACCCCTTATTACCTCCATGTCCTCACCTCTGCGCCTCTCCTCTATTCCCCTTCTTCCCCTTCGTCATCCCCTCCAGAGTGTGTACGACAGCCTGGCCCTCACCATGTACAATATCACCTTCACCTCCCTGCCCATCATCATCTACGGCATCTTCGACCAAAACCTACCTGCCCACCTGTTAATGGAGCGGCCTCACCTGTACAAGAACAACGCGATGAACGCCGCTCTCTCGCCGCTGCAGTTTCTCAAGTGGACCTTTTTTGGTATGGTGGTGATCCTTAATTCTTTTTTTTTCTCCCTCTTTCTTCCCTCCATCCCTCTTTCTTGTCCTTTTTCCTTCATTCCTTTCCTTCCCTTTCGTCCCTTATCCTTCCTGTATGTTTTGGTAAGTGTCTCCTTTCCTTCTCCTTCCTTTTTCCTTCCCTTCCCTTCCTCCCGTCCTTCCTTCTTTCTTGATTTCTTCTCCTTCTTCCAATCATTTCTTCCTTCCTGTACTTTCATTTTGCATTTTTTGGTATGGTGTCTGTCTTTTAATTTCTCCCTTCTCCCTCTTCCCGTCTTTCCCTCCTTCCCGTTTTTCTTCCTTAATCCCTTTTTCTTCCCTCTTTCCTTCTTCACGTCCCTCCCTCCCTCCCCCCTGTTCACCCTACTTTGCATTTTGTGGTATGGTGTCTGTCTTATCAATTTCTCCCTTCTCCCTTTTCCCGTCTTTTCCTCCTTCTCGTTCCTCTCCTTTAATTCCTTTTTCTTCCCTTTTTCCTTCCTCACGTCCCTGACTCACTCCCCTCTGTTCACCCTACTTTGCATTTTTCGGTGTGGGGTCTCCGTAATTCCTTCTCCCTCCTCCCTCTTCCCGTCCAACCCTCCTTCCCGTCCGTCCTTCTTCCTACCCTGCATTTGTTTCTTTTTTTTAGTTTTTTTTTTTTTTTACTTTTGACTGTTATGTGCTATGTGTTATGTGTTATGGGGATATTTTGAGGCTTAATTATTTTCTCCTTTGTTGATTCTTCTTTATTTTGCTTGAATGTTGTACCTCCACCAGCATGCTTTCTGTTTTTATCATTTCTTTTATTACAGTAAGGAGTTCCATACTTTTCTTCTTTCCTTTTTCCTTTTTTCATCATTTCGGGGTATCTACGCATCACCCCGACGCTGTGCACTCGTGAATGGCCTCTCCTGCCTAATTACCCTTTCTTTTCACTTGCTGACAACTCACACATCTCCGTTTTCCTTTCCGACTCAATACAACTGCTAATCATCTTACTACATCCCAACCTTCTGATACATATAACTTTTGAACAACCTCCCGCCTTCCTTCCCCCCCGGCAGGTCTGTTCCACTGCTCCGTCATGTACTTCGGCCTCATGCTGGCCTGCGCGGACGACACCTGCGGCTTACCCAACGGACAGACCCCCGACCTTTTCCTCTTCGGCACTACGCTCGTCTCCATCTGCGTCGTCGTCACCAACTTCAAGGTAAGGGAGCCGTAGGAGCTGGTATTCTCAAACGCTTCCCCCCCTCACATCAACTATTTCCACTGGCCAAAAAAGAGATCAATCGAGTCCTTATGAGTGTTTGTTTAGGTTCATGGTACAGAGGAAGGGTCAGACTACCACCAGGGTCATTGAAGTGCCTCTGGAAATGCCTCAAACTCTTAGGAAAACCGTGTCAAATATGTGTTCCTGTCTGGGCGCCGAAATGTTTAAGACTACGACCTTATATTAACATCTTCTATAACCTTAGCGCTACAACATCTTTCAACGTAGACTCTTATAAAACCTCGTCTTGTTTCTCACCTCCCCTTCCTGTTTCCCTCCGGCAGCTGATGTTGGAGGCGCGTTACTTCACTCACTTCTTCTTCTGGTCAGTGGTCATCACGCTCGTTGGCTACGCTGCTCTGTCGCTGCTGTACCAAGGCTTCCTCATGTGAGTTTGCGAAGGGAGAAGGAGAAAGGAAGGGAAGGGCAAGGAGGAGGGGAAGAGGAAAAAGAGGTAGAACAGGGGGAGGAGGATGGAGGGAAGGGAAAGGGGTAGGGGGAAGAGGAAGGAAGGAAAGGCAAGGAGGAAGGGAAGAGGAAAGACGGCCGGGGGGAAGGGGTAGGGGAAGACAAAGGAAGGAAAGGGCAAGGAGGAAGGGAAGAGAAAAGAAGGCAGGGGGCAGGGGTAGGGGAAGATAGAGGAAGGAAAGGGCGAGGAGGAAGGGAAGAGAAAAGAAGGAAAGGCAAGGGGGCAGGGGCAGGGGTAGGGGACGATAGAGGAAGGAAAGGGCAAGGAGGAAGGGAAGAGAAAAGAAGGAACGGCAGGGGGGCAGGGGCAGGGGAAGATAGAGGAAGGAAAGGGCAAGGAGGAAGGGAAGAGAAAAGAAGGAGGGGGCAGGGGCAGGGGTAGGGGAAGATAGAGGAAGGAAAGGGCAAGGAGGAAGGGAAGAGAAAAGAAGGAAAGGCAGGGGGGCAGGGGCAGGGGTAGGGGAAGATAGAGGAAGGAAAGGACAAGGAGGAAGGGAAGAGAAAAGAAGGAAAGGCAGGAAATGGAAGGAAGGGCAATTGAAGGAGGTAAGGATGGAGTTTATTTTCACCTTACTCCTCTCATCTTAATACTGGCTGCACTTCATCTCACTTTCATCGGCTATTATGTACTCGAGGTAAAGACGTTATCAATACACAGGGATCCGATGCCAACCGAACCGTAATCCTTAAAAGAAAAAAAAAATCTGTTGTGGATGTTGGTAAGGCTGGATGTGGCTGCTTTGGAGAGTCTGAACCGCTTACTCGATGCTTCACTCACCGACTCAGTTCATAATCCTTCAAACACTTCTATTCTTCCCTCCTTTCCCCTTCTTTATCAGTTTAATCTACCATTTGTCGCTATTTTTCCCATTGTCTTTCTGTTCTCATGTGACCTCTTCAGTAACTAGCTTCACTCACCGACTCAGTTCATAATCCTTCTAACAATTATATTCTTCCCTCCTTTCCCCTTCTTTATCAGTTTTTATCTTTCCCACATGTTTAATCTTCCCCCTCTATCTTATTCCCTCTCTATGAGCCACAGGGCGATATTGTAAAACGCTTCCGCCCCTCACGTCAACTAACACCAAAGGCCGAAAAGAAGTTAATTCGCTCTATAATAAATAATTCTTTTAGGTTTATGGTACAGAAGTAATGTCAAACTACCACCAGGCTCATAAAACTGCCCCTGGAAATGCTCAAAACTCCTACTAAAGCCTTGTCTAATATGTGTCTTGAGGCGCCGAAACCTTTAAGAATATGGCCGTTATCTTCTTCCTATTAGCATCTTGTCCATTTCCTTTCCCTACTCTAATGACTTCTTCAGTAACTACTAACTAGGAATCGTTTCTCACCTACATACTCAGTTCATCATCATTCCAACACTCTTCTTCCTCCTCTACCATCCTCTCTATCAGCCTCATCTACTATCTGTTACTGTCTCATTTTCTTTTTCTGCTTTAATGAATTACGAATCGTTTCTCACATAATCTTTCCAACACTTTTCCTTCCACTCTCTATCACTCTCATCTTCTCCCTATTACCTACCCTCTTGCTGCGACGGAAATGAGCACCGAGGCCACGCGTAGCTAAAGCCTATACCCCCAACATAACCTTTACTTGTTACCATCATTCCCCGTTTTCTTCCCCCACACCAGCGACTTCTTCGGTAACTACGGCGTGTACTGGACCTACTACCGCATGTTCGAGAGCTGCTCCCTCATGCTGGCTTCCATCCTGCTCACCATCGTCTGCCTCATTCCCGACGTGATTGAGCAGGTGATCCGCGCCTACAAGGACGTGAGACTGGAAGAAAGGCGCCTCAAGGTGGGTGTATGTGTGTGTGTGGGGTGGGGGGTGGGGGGTGGGGGGGGGAGGGGGGGGGTCGTATGTTGTGTCGTGTTGTGTTGATGTACAGTACAGGTGTTGTTTTGGTGTTCTTTGTGTTGTGTTGATGTCCAGGTGTTGTTTTGGTGTTCTTTGTGTTGTGTTGATGTACAGTACAGGTGTTGTTTTGGTGTTCTTTGTGTTGTGTTGATGTACAGTACAGGTGTTGTTTTGGTGTTCTTTGTGTTGTGTTGGTGTGTGTTTATTGGGTGTTGTCTTAGCTTTTGTGTTCTTTGTTATGTGTTTATTTTGTCTGTAATTCGTCTAGATGGTTTATTTTTTTACATCTATTCATTATTTCTCTTCCTGTGTGTGTAGATATATATTTATTCGTCAGTCCATCAAGTTATACAGTCTGAGCTTTTTTTTTTTCTCTCTCTGCCATATACAGCAGTTTTTGCTTGGATAGTCGTTCTGGCATTAACCATTTACTATTTATTTATTTATTTCATTTGTTTGCTTATTTATTTATTTATTCATATATTAAGATAAATGGATAGTTACTCAGGCAGTTAGCTAGTTAGTTCGATTGGTCTTTAGATAATTAGAAAGTTAGTTATACTTATCTACTTTATTAGTCAATCATTAGTTAGCTAGATGGTTAGTTAGTTAGGTAGGTGGGTTGATAAGTGGATATTTAGGTAGTTAGAGAGGTAAATGGTCAATTAGCTAGTTAGATGGTTGGTTAGTTCGCTCGTTCGTTACTTACCAACTTGTGTGATTTCGCCTTCCAGAAGAAGAAGCGAGCCGTGTCCCTGAAGGCGTTCGTCGGCTTCGTCAACGAGGCCTTTGACGATCTGGAGGGGACGAGGAGCCTGTGGGAGGTGACCAGGGTGAGCGACAAACCACCACTACCTTACACCGCCTACAGCACTCCCATCAACACCATCAACACTACTACCAACGGCTACAACACCACCACCACGAACAACCACTATAACAACCAGCACAGCAACGCCACCGAGAAGACAAGCCAAATGGAGCAGCTAACAGTGGAGAACCTACAAAAGCTGGACAGAAGAACGATGCCTACGCTTGCTGTCAGTCCTCAGGGGATGGACACGATCACGGAGGAGACGAGTACGTGGTCGCAGGAGAGCTTCATCATCTGACGCACGATAGATGGCGTTGGCGAGGTGTTAGTGGCTCGTATTCTCAACCATTTCGGGGCTCACACACTCAGATTTGGTAAGGCGTTCGTAGAGGTTGTGTTAGTAGTATTTCCACGGGTAGTTTTATGGGTCTACTGATAGTTCAAGGAGGCTTCTGCACCGTGGAGAACAGACATGAGAACCCGACTAATCTCCTTTGTGGTCTTTGGAAATGTTTGTTGTGAGAGCCGAAAGCGTCTGAGAATAGAGGTTAAAGCTGGAACTGGCATTTAAGTTCAGTTTGTACGTGACGTGTGTGTGTGTGTCTAGTCCATGGTGTATTGGTGTGCAGGTAAGGAAGGTGAGAAGGAGAGTTACCTGGTGTTAGTGGACTTTTAGACGGGGTTCAGATGTGTCCACCTCGTGTGTGTGTGTGTGGGTGTGTATGTGTGTGTGGGGGGTTAGGGGGGTGGGGGTGTATGTGTGCTGTATAAATTGTATAGGAACGAAAACAAAAGCAAAACGCCAAAGAAGTGTATAAATGTATGTTCCAACAACTTTTTACAGTCAGTGTTCGTGGGTTCCTCGCAAGTGTGGTGTATAAAGTGTATAGGAAAGAATGTCGCTAACTGAAGAGTTGTACATTTCTATACTTAATTTATTTCTACAGTATAATAAACGCGTGTCCTCCGCAGGGCTGTATAAAATGTAAGAAAGAGAAGGGAAAGAGAAACGCCTCCTGAAGGATAATTATTGTACATGCATATTTAATTTCATCCTTTGTGTACGCTTTTTTTTTTTTATATTAGTAAGCGTTTGAGAATATTGTGTTTGGAAGAAAAGGAGAAGAAAAGAGAAACGCCCCCTGAAGAATAATTATTGTACATGTATTTTTAATTTCATGCTTTGTGTACGCTTTTTTATATTAGTAAGCGTTTGAGAATATTGTTTGGAAAAAAAGGAGAAGAAAAGAGAAACGCCTCCTGAAGACTAATTATTGTACATGCATATTTAATTTCAACCTATGTGTACGCTTTTTTTTATATTAGTAAGCGTTTGAAAATATTGTTTGGAAAAAAAGGAGAAGAAAAGAGAAACACCTCCTGAAGAATAGTTATTGTTCATGTATATTTAATTCGATCTATTCATATACGCTTTTTTTTTTTATATTAGTAGGCGTTTGAGAACATTGTGTCTGGAAGAAAAGGAGGAGAAAAGATAAGCGCTTTTTTGTACATGTATAGTGAATCTAATATATTTCTACCGTTTATAAATGAGCAAAAGCCACTCAAGATTGTGCTCGGAAATAGAAGAAGAAAAGAGGAACCGCTTCCTTAAGAATAATTGTATGTTCATGTACATTTAATCTAATTTATTTTTGCATTTTATACATTAGAAAGCGCCGGAGAAGATTCTGTTTGTGGTGAAGAATAAGAGATAAACGGTTACATAAAAATAATTGTACACGCATATTTCATCTGATTTATTTCTATACGTTTTATATATTAGAAAACGCCAGAGAAGAGTTTGTTTAGAAGAAAATATGAAGACAAAAATATGTAAAAAAAAGTTTCATGAAGACTTGTACATGTGTTTATAATCTAACTTAATTCTTCGTTTATTTTATTAGTAGTAGTTAACTCGAAAAAAAAAAAAAAGATTGTGAATGGAAGAAAAAAAAAAAGATGAACGCTTCCTGAAGGGCATTACATATATATTATTTAATCTAATTTATTTCTACGTTTTATATATTTGTTAACGGCACTGAATATATTGTGTATGGAAGAAAAGAACAGACAGAATAGTGATGAAAATATCTAGTCTATTCATACACTTCCTTATTTATTCCACAACGTCTTATTTATTTCTAGACACCAAAAAATTCGTTCAAAGTGATTCTGCGGCTTCGTGAGTGTATTTGATATTTCCTTCCCCTCCATGACATTGATTTCCTGCTAGTCCTGCCTTGTGATAAATAAATGTACATAGATATATTTTTTCCCCTTGAACATGAGGGGGAAAAATAAATAAACTACCTCCAGTCGATTGCTTCTGCTCCGCGTGATGATGAAGAAAAGAATAAAAGAGAAGAAGAGAGCAATATCTTGTTTTATTAGAAGAAAATGATATGCATAGCGCTTACGAATTATTAGAGAGAGAGAGAGAGAGAGAGAGAGAGAGAGAGAGAGAGAGAGAGAGAGAGAGAGAGAGAGAGAGAGAGAGAGAGAGAGAGAGAGAGAGAGAGAGAGAGAGAGAGAGAGAGAGAGAGAGAGAGAGAGAGAGAGAGATTTCCCTTTTGTTCTGTTTTTAAGTTCTTGCTAACAGATGACGGGAAAGAAAGGAAGGATTAGGAATATGCAGGACCTGATAAGAATATGATACGTGAGAAGGAAAAGACAGACAGACAAACAGACAGAAAGGGTTGTAATTTATTTTGGCACTCTGTTTCACCTGTGTTTCTTTTTTTAGGAGTTCTTGCTAACAAATGACGGGAGAGAAAGGAAGGATTAAGAATATGATATGTGAGAAGGAAAAGACAGACAGACAAACAGACAGAAAGGGTAGTAATCTAAGTACTTATCATATTACTACTTGACCCACGCTTAGATTAGCACTTTGAGTCCCCATTAGTTTTAGGAGCTCGCTAATAATTGACTGGAAAGGAAAGGAGGGACAAGGATGATGCAGGGCCTGATAAGCATATGATGTGGGAGAAGGGAAAAGTCAGACAGACATAAAGGGTTGTGTTTTAATCTGTCCGCTGCGATTGGCACGGATTTGGCTTTCACTGGTAGCCTGGTAACATACAGTCCCAGGTTTTTCTCTGCCTCTGTGGTGGAGAGTGGAGTGTTTCCCATGTGGTATTGGTATGCTGGATATTCCCTCCCAAGATGCAGGACTTTACATTTTTCTTCATTGAGTTGTAGCAGCCACTTTTTGTTCCATTCCTGTAGATTGGTGATGTCTTCTGGTACGAAATATGCAGTCAAGGGATTAAGTACCTACCTACCATTTTACCACTTTACGACGCCTCCAGAAGTAATCAAGACACATGTAATACCTCGTTTTTAGCAGATACTATACATATTTTACAGGCTTAGCAAAAATAGCTACATCCGTCGTTGGTTCTCATCCTTTACCGTACGAAAAACTAATTGGAGAGAAATGTAGTTTAGGATAGGGAGAGATTATGGTTTTTTGTTTTTGTTTTGTTTTTACAGGAAAGGAAACGGCTCACGGGCAACAAATAGGTGTAGAAAAAAAAGTCCCCTAACAGCTGTTCCTACGAAAGATAAAAGTGAAGAGTGGCGAAAAGAGAGGTATTACTTTATGCCAATACGTATGAGCTGAGAAAAGCAGTGAAGAAGAAAAGGACATTCGTATAGGAGATCGATGAATAGCAGTGAAGAACAACAACAAAAAAAAAAAAAAAAAAAAAACACTTGTAGAAGATAAGTAAAAAAAAAAAAAAAAAAAAAAAAACGTTGGTATAAGAAAGAAAAGAAAATGTGATGTTCAGCTAATATTATTCCAGCACACGGAAGAGTCGATAACAGAGGTCAAAAGGGAGATACAAAGAGGGGAAAAAAACAATGGCGCTGAAATAGTACAACTTTATTTCAACAAACCACAGACACACGACACTTTTGTTACCGAGATACGACACTTCTCAATTCAGACGTACGACAGTTTGTTACCGAGATACGACACTTCTCAGTTCAGACGTACGACAGTTTGTTACCGAGATACGACTCTTGTTTATTCCGACTTACGACACGACGAGGATCAAGGATGAGGACGACGACTAGGATTATAATGAGCATTGTTGTGGTGGTGATGATGGGGAAGATGACACACACACACACACACACACACACACACACACACACACACACACACACATGAATGAATAACTTGGGCACTAATTACGTTATATTATTTACAACTGTACACTTAAACAACAACAACAACAACAACAACAACAACACCGACAATTAAATACATTCAACCAAAAACAAAACAAAAAAACAATAATTATCTCTGGACGAAATAAATTAAATTACCTACTAGCCTACATTACGAGTCTTTCACAAACTAAATAAAATAAAATAGCCCAACGACGGCAAGTGTTGTGCTGTGTTTCTGGAACCTGCTCACGAAACAGACAAAAAAGAGTCAATTTTGTTACTGGTGCATCGCAAAACTCTGGCCCCTAAATCTGTGTCTAAGTAGGGACAGATTATTGAATTTTTTTTGCTAATTTGCTGGTTTGTTTAACTCTTGGATACTCTCATATGACAGAAGAAGAACAAAATGAAGAACAAGAACAAGAATCAGATGAGGTAAGCCAAAACAATCCACTTCTAACAAGCATCTGTGTTTTCAGCTTCCTCCACAGACGTAGCAGATGAATAGGTATAGCACTACTAGATAAGCAAGACAAAACAATCCACTTCTAACGAGCAATTGTCTTCTCAGCTTCCTCCACAGATGTAATAGACGAAGAACAACAACCAGAAAAAGCAAGATAAACCGATCAATCTTCAACGGCCATTAAAATTTTATCTCCTCAGCTTCCACCACAAAAGTAAACACAAGCAGCTATCCACCCACGGGCATCCTGAGACTGTGGTTTGAGGGGGGACTCAGACTAAAACTGGTATTATCAATCGCCTCGGGTTCTTGCTACAACTATTTTTTAAGGCCAGGAGCTATTTCGGGTTGTCATGAGTGTTCTTCCCGTTCACAGCGCCGAAGCCTTGCAAAACTACCGCCAGGGTCATGAAACAGCCCCGACAACTTCCTCAAGAGCCTTTTAAAGAGATGCACTAAGGCTCCGAAGAGTTTAATATTGTGTCCTTAAAGTTCCGTAAAAGGCACCCCATTTTTCATAGTAGTCCCGTCGTCTGCTTCCTCCCCGTCGTTTAAGCCATCGCTGGTCTTCTCCTCCTTCTCGACGGCCTCCAACCAGGTGCTCAGGAACTTCCCTTCAGGGTGGAATCCCATGTTGTCCTTCCCTTCAGATAAAGTGCTGCTCCTTTCCTTCCACTTCCCCTTCCTCTTCTGTAAAAGGCTGGTTAGTTATAGTGTTTTGTTTGTGTGAATGTTTAATTTTGTGGAGAGTAAATATGATGATGGTGTTTTTCTTTTTTTTCGGAAATGTTCGTGTTAATCAATGGATGTTGGTTCACTGTTTCATTGATTGTTTGCGTGTATAGTTAGCTAAGTACTAGATCATACGTCTCACTCTTTCTCTCTCTCATTCACGTACCCCCACCCACCGCCCCCACCCCCTCCCCCACACACCTTTTTTCAGTCAAATGTGGAAATGTTCGTGTTAATCAAATGATGTTGCCTCATTGTTTCACTGATTGTTTACGTGTTTAGTTGACTAAGTACTAGTTCATACGTCACACTCTCTCTCTCATTCACGTACCCCCACCCCCACCCCCACCCCCACACCCACACCCACACACATTTTTTCAGTCAACTGTATAGCAAGAAGAGAAAGTGGCATAAAAAGGGAAGTTACAGTTGAGGAAAGAGGAAAGACAGCAGGAGTATAATTATGTATCTGGTGCAGGTTTGTTAAGTGTTCTGATGTAGGAATTGTTCATCATGCACCTTATTAACATCTGGAGTGCTGGGTTTGATTTGTTAGTGTTCATGCAAGCAGTAACATCCCTTCTCCTCCCCTGTTTATCGGGCACCTTATTAATATCTGGAGTGCCGTGTTTGATTTGTTAGTGTTCATGCAAGCAGTAACATCCCTTCTCCTCCCCTGTTTATCGGGCACCTTATTAATATCTGGAGTTCCGTGTTTGATTTGTTAGTGTTCCATGCAAGCAGTAACATCCCTTCTCCTCCCCTGTTTATCGGGCACCTTATTAATATCTGGAGTTCCGTGTTTGATTTGTTAGTGTTCCATGCAAGCAGTAACATCCCTTCTCCTCCCCTGTTTATCGGGCACCTTATTAATATCTGGAGTTCCGTGTTTGATTTGTTAGTGTTCAAGCAAGCAGTAACATCCCTTCTCCTCCCCTGTTTATCGGGCACCTTAATACATTTCGTTTCCTTGGTTTACTCATGGCTTGTGTGTTTAATTGGTTAGTCGTTAATTCATACATGTCACACTCTTTCTCTGTCCATCACGCAACCCCCTCACACACACGTTATTTTTTTTTAATCAAGGGTATAACAAGGAAAGAGAAAGTAGAATAATAGGAAAAGGTACAGCAGGAGGAACAGGAAATAAACCCACCTGCTCTTGCATCCACCGCCACTGCCGCATCTCGTGGTCCGTGGAGTGCCTGTAGATCTTGTCGAGGAGGTCAGGGAGGAGGCAGATGACCCCCAGCACGAGGCAGGCCAGGTTGAGGGCCGCATTCTCGAACATCCGGTAGTACACGCCGAAGATGCCGAACTTAACGAACGGCTCCCTGGAAAGTAAGGTTAGGAAGGGAAAAAAGTTTAGTGTATGGAACGTAGTGAGAGGGGACTTAAGGGAAAAAAGCGATATAAGATGTAAGCTGAGAGGAGGTGTAAGCATGACAGTAAACGAAGGGGATACTAACGAACGGCTCCCTGGAAAGTAAGGTTAGAAAGAGAAAAAAGTTTAGTGTATGTATGGTACGAAGTGAGAAGGGACTTAAGGGGAAAAAAAGCGATATAAGATGTAAACTGAGAGGAGGTGTAAGCGTGACAGCAAACGAAGGGAATACTACAGATAAAAGAAAACGTATTAGAGGAGTTTCCGGATTAAAGGGTGCAAGAGTAAGTGAGATGCTAACCAGACCAACAGGTAGAAGGTGCAAACGTGAACACAGAAATAACTTACACGCCGATGCCACAATAGATGATGTAGAGGATCCCATAGCCAACGAGCGTGATGACCATGGAGAGGATGTACATCACGTTAAAGTGGTTGGCCTCGATGGTGATCTGCCGGGCACAGGTGAACGACAGGTAGGTAAAAATAGCGGTCTTTTTTTTTGCTCTCTTTTTGTTGCCCTTGAGCCGTGTCCTTTGATGTAAAAAAAAAAAGATAATTTGACAGGTAAAAGGTATATGGGTAAATAGAAAGGTAGATGGAAAGATATAGCTAGGTGGAAAACGTGCATGGGTTTGTGTGGATGTGAATCATATGTGGATAGATAGATATACAGGTAGATAAAAAGGTAATCAGGTAATCAGACAGGTAGGAGGAATGGAGGTAATGAGAAGGTTATACAGGTAGATGGGTAAGAAGATTGGCATATGGATAGAAAGGAAGACAGGTAGGTAAGAAGGTATTTAAACAGGTAAGGAAGGGAAGGGTAGGCAGGTAGATGGGTAGAAAGATTTGCATATGGATAGAAAGGAAGACAGGTAGGTAAGAAGGTAATTAGACAGGTAAGGAAGGGAAGGGTAGACAGGTAGATGGGTAGAAAGATTTGCATATGGATGGAAAGGAAGACATGTAGGTAAGAAGGTAATTAGACAGGTAAGGAAGGGAAGGGTAGACAGGTAGATGGGTAGAAAGATTTGCATATGGATAGAGAGGAAGACAGGTAGATAAGAAGGTAATTAGACAGGTAAGGAAGGGAAGGGTAGGCAGGTAGATGGGTAGGAAGACAGGTAGGTAAGAAGGTATTTAAACAGGTAAGGAAGGGAAGGGTAGACAGGTAGATGGGTAGAAAGATTTGCATATGGATAGAAAGGAAGACGGGTAGGTAAGAAGGTATTTAAAAAGGTAGAAGGTAAAAAAAAGGATAAAAAAGGCAGACAGGTAGGTGAGAAAGTAATTAGAAAAGTAAAGAGGTGTGTAGGTCGAAGAGAGTGTAGATAGGTAGAAAGGGACAAGGATTTTTATATGGATGGAAAGGCAGATAAGTAGGCCAGCAGGTGGGTAGAGAGATAAGTAGACTAGGAAGTAAATTTGTAAGTAGGCCAAGCAATAGGTAGGTATTTTAAAAGGTGAGAAAATTCGTGTGTAAGGACGGTGTACTTAGAGGCTTCCCCACCCCTCACATCAGCTATTTCCAAAGGCCGAAAAGGAGATTAATCGGGTTCTTATGAGTGTTTTTGTAGGTTCATGGTACAGAAGAAGGGTCAAACTGCCACCAGGGCCATAAAAGTATCCCTGGAAATGCCCAGAACTCATAGGACAGCCTTGTAAAATATGTGTGCTTGGGCGTCGAAATGTTTAAGAATAGAGCCCTAAGTATATTTTCAATAGTAAATCTATCCTGTTTTTACTATTACGATACACTGGATTTCTTTGAAGCCTCGAATACTGTCTCGAACCCTACTGTGAAGCATAAAAGAGACGAGCATATGGACAGCATCTCTCTTCGTAATAGTCAGTCTGTCTGCCAGTGTGCGTCTGTCTGTCTCGCTATCGGTCACTGTGTTTGTCTCTGTGTGTCTAACCCAACAAGACATACAAGATTCGAACACAGGGACAGCATATCTTTTAGTAGTATAGTCAGTCAGTCTACCAGTGTGTCTGTCTGTCTCGCTATCGGTCACTGTGTTTGTCTCTGTGTGTCTAAGCAAACAAGAGATAGAGGATTCTAACACTGGGACAGCATATCTTTTAGTAGTATTGTCAGTCAGTCTGCCAGTGTGTCTCTCTCGATCTGAGTCACTATGCTTTTTTTTACAGCAAGGCAGGCGGCTGAAGGGCAAAAAACATAACCAAAAAACAGCATAAAAAAGTGTAGAAACTTATCCGACAAAAAGAAAAAAAGAAGAGGTCAGAAGAGAGGTCAGTATCGCGTGGAGAGCAGCGTTAGCAAATGACCTCACTTAGCACGTCGTATTTTCCGGTTTATCACCCAAAACTATCACGAAAAACACATAATCATCAACATTTTGGGCAACTGCTCTGATTAAGTGTCGTTATTTGTGTGGGAGCGACAGTTTTGGGTCTGGAGCTGATGAATGCAAAGTCCTGAGTACTATCATCTGGTAACACTGGCGGAGAGGTGAACTGATGCTCTCCGTGTCTGACCTTGAAGTTGACGACGCAGGTGCAGAGGGTGCCCATGGCCATGCCGAAGAGGTAGAGGTCGGGGGTCTGGCCGTGAGGTAACCCGCAGGTGTCGTCATCACAGGCCAGCATGAGCCCGAAGTACATCACCACCGCGTGCCACAAGCCTGCAGGGACACGAGGAGGAGGAAGAGGAGGAGGAGGAGGAGGAGGAGGTTAGTACTTGGTTGTAGTTTGTGTTACTGGGTCAAGCACCGTTGCCATTTTATCGTACTCAGAGCACAGTATTTACCGGTTTCTGACGCCTAACTATTGCCAAGAAACGTCAGGATCTAACTCTTTTAACGATAACTATAAATGAGTTTCGTTATTGGAGCCCAGAAGACAGTTTTGGGGTAGGAAGTCGGAAAATATAAGGGGCTAAATACGACAATCTGGCAACGTTGGGGTGAAGGCAGATGAGGGTGCGGGAGTGGGGAAAGTGGGTGTGTCGTTGGGTGTTGGTGGTTGTGACCGTAAAGGGAGGGAGAGGAATTGGTTACTGTCTGTGTCGTTGGGTGAGGGTGGGTGTGGGTGGGTGTTTGTGTACCGTGACGGGGGGAGTGGGAAGATCGAGTGGTTACTGCACCGCTGATTTCTACATCTGATATCAGTTCTACGCGTGATACAACCTTCCCACGTCCATTCCTTACTCATGATCATCGTTCCTGAACCATACTGCTTCCCTTCTGTGTCTCCACGCCTTACCCAGCTGCTCATGTCAAGCTTAACGTAACTAGGATTAGATTACTTTAGGTGGAGTTTTCTGTAGGTTCTCATCAAGCATACTGCACTTAAAATGGACGAAGAGTTGGGGCAAGGTTCTAGTACAGCATCGGTTATGTTAGACTAAGTTTGCTTATCATAGCTTACCGAATATGCTCCATTTGAGGAAGCGCGTCCAGGTGAGCGAGGAGTTTCCGGCGAGTCGCTTGTAGATGTGCGGGCGTGCCATGAGCAGGTCGGCGGGCAGGTTCTGTTCGAAGAGTCCGTAGGCGAGGACGGGGAGGAAGGTGCAGGTCATGTTGAAGGAAACCAGGATGAAGCCCTCGTACACGCTCTGGTGGGGGAGACGACGGACTGACTAACTGAATGACTGACTGACTGACTGACTGACTGACTGACTGAATGAATGAATGAATGAATGAATGACTGGTTGACTGACTGACTGATTGAATGACTGAATGAATGAATGAATGGTTGACTGACTTACTGACTGACTGACTGAATGAATGAATGAATGAATGAATGGATGAGTGAATGAATGAATGAATGAATGAATGAATTACTGGTTGACTGACTGACTGACTGACTGACTGACTGAATGAATGAATGGATGAGTGAATGAATGAATGAATGAATGAATGAATTACTGGTTGACTGACTGACTGACTGACTGAATGAATGAATGAATGAATGAATTAATGAATGGTTGACTGACTTACTGACTAACTAACTGACTGACTGACTGAATGAATGAATGGTTGACTGACTGACTGACTGACTGACGGACGGACTGACATAAGAGCATAAGATTTCAAAAAGAGTCAAATTTAGAGGTAGAAGACCAAGGGGAGCTGAAAACAAGGTACCAGGAATAGGAAGAGAAGCTGACGAAGATGGACATGGGTAGATAAGAAGAAAAGGGGGAGGTAGAAAGAAAAGTGGATTGTTATAGGAAGAAAAGTAAGTAGGCAGCAAGAAAAGTAGGAGGGGGGGGGGGGGAAGACTGACTGACTGCTTGCCTTCCTTCCATCCTTCCTGCCTTCCATCCTTCCTTCCTTCCATCCTTCCTTCCTTTCTTCCTTCCTTCCTTTCTTCCTTCCTTTCTTCCTTCCTTCCTTCCTTCCTTCCTTCATTCCATCCTTCCTTCCTTTCTCCCTTCCTTCCTTCCTAACTAACATAAGAACATACGATTACAAAAAGAGTCAAATCCATCCTTCCTTCCTTCCTTCCTTCCTTTCTTCCTTCCTTCCTTCATTCCATCCTTCCTTCCTTTCTCCCTTCCTTCCTTCTTAACTAACATGAGAACATACGATTACAAAAAGAGTCAAATCCATCTTTCCTTCCTTCCTTTCTTCCTTCCTTCCTTCCTTCCTTCCTTCCTTCCTTCCTTCATTCCATCCTTCCTTCCTTTCTCCCTTCCTTCCTTCCTAACTAACATAAGAACATACGATTACAAAAAGAGTCAAATCCATCCTTCCTTCCTTCCATCCTTCCTTTCTTTCTTCCTTCCTTCCTTCATTCCATCCTTCCTTCCTTTCTCCCTTCCTTCCTTCTTAACTAACATAAGAACATACGATTACACAAAGGGTCAAATCCATCCTTCCTTCCTTCCATCCTTCCTTCCTTCCTAACTGACGTAAGAACATACGATTACAAAAAGCGTCAAATTTAGTCCCTTGGCCCCACACCTGAGTCGAGTAGGCGCTCCAGCCAGAGTAGAAGACCATGGGAGTGTTGAAGGCGAGGTTCTTGTAGAAGGAGTAGTTGACAAAGGTGGACATACGGATGTAGTTCCAGTGGCCGTGAACGAAGAAGAGCTTTTGGAGGAACCGGAACTGCGCGAGACCAACGTCCGCGCACCTCACCGCCTGCCGCCCCTCCTTGCCCATCACGCCTGCAGGAGGAGGAGGATGAATAGGAGGAGGATTAGAGTTACGATCATCTTCTTAACCATTTCGGCGACCAAGCACACATAATCGACTAGGCTTTCGTAGGTGTTTTGGGCATTTCCAGGGGTAGTCTTATGATCCTGATGGTGTTGGTGGTAGCGAGTGTTTTGAGTGCTAATCGGTTCACGGATAGACAAAGTCAATATCCGTCAGGGTTATTTATTTGAACAAACATACAAATGTCATGGGCACAAACGAGACACATAGGAAACATGTTTGTGTGTATATGCGTGTGTGTGAATGTTGTACTGTGTAGGTAGCATTTATGTGTTGTTGTGTGTAGTAAACAATGTGTAGAAGTGGACAACAGGAGGACATGGACGGACAGTCAGAGATAAACGAGTAACAAGAGAGACAAACATTGAAGACGCACAAGACACAGGGAGACGAGGACAGCGACAATGAAAATATACTAACTGAGTCTGTGCTGCCACACTCGATTTTCTTAAAGAGTCACTGGTAACTATTTTAGCGGGGACTCGCTGGTAGTCTGACCCTTCTGCTGGACCATGAACCTAACAAGACACTCATTAGAACCCAGTTGATCCCCCTTTTTGACCTTTGGAAATAGTTGATGTGACAGGAGGAAGCATCTGAGAATACCAGTCTTAATACCGGGCAGAGATAGAGAGGTAGGTAGATAGATAGATAGATAGATAAATAGATAGCTTGAGACGTAAGCCCCCACCACCTACCTTCCCTTCTTCATCACGCCTGACGAAGGAAGTGAAGGACGTTGAAAAGGAGTTACAGGAATTCTACTAAGAGATAGATAGATGGATAGACAGATAGACATATAGATAGAAAGATAGAGAGATAACAGACATTGCGAGAAAGAATGAGAGCTAAAATTAGGAGAGAAAGAACTGAGAGACTGACTGAGTGACTGACTGGCTGACTGACTGACTGACTGACTGGAAGACTGACTGACTGGATGACTAACTGGATGACTGGCTGAGTGAGTGAGTGAGTGAGTGACTGACTGACTGACTGACTCACCTATCCCGAAGTGCGCCTCCTGTATCATGGACACGTCGTTAGCTCCATCCCCGACGGCGGCGCAGCGCGGGGAGTCTTTCGAATTCTTGACAAGCTTCACCGTCTGTTGTCATCACCGCCACCACCACCATCACCACCACAAAGATGAGATAAAGGAATGTATGAGTGCCTGTATATTGCCTCAACACCGCCACCACCACCACAAAGATGAGATAAAGGAATGTATGAGTGCCTGTATATTGCCTCAACACCACCACCACCACCACAAAGATGAGATAAAGGAATGTATGAGTGCCTGTATATTGCCTCAACACCACCACCACCACCATCACCACCACAAAGATGAGATAAAGGAATGTATGAGTGCCTGTATATTGCCTCAACACCACCACCACCACCATCACCACCACAAAGATGAGATAAAGGAATGTATGAGTGCCTGTATATTGCCTCAACACCACCACCACCACCATCACCACCACAAAGATGAGATAAAGGAATGTATGAGTGCCTGTATATTGCCTCAACACCGCCACCACCACCATCACAACCACAAAGATGAGATAAAGGAATGTATGAGTCTCTGTACGTTTCCTCACTATCACCACCACCACAAACCCTAATCATCATCATCATCATCATCATCATCATCATCATCATCATCAACACTACTGCCATCACCACCTCGAAAAGTTAGATAAATGAATTAATATCTGTAGCCCCCATAGCCACTCCCATGCACCCCATTACCTCAGGGCCTGAAAAAAGTCTCCCTCTCAACCTGTCACCCCTTAAGAACATTTAGACGTAAGGAGACTGCAAAAGGACAGTCATTCTAAATAGGGCATCTTTTATAAACCTAACACAACCTATCCTCCACCATTAACTTGTGTACGTTTTTTCTGCTGTATTAGATTTGCACTCACTAAATAAATATGTTCCCCTCATCCACCAAGTTCGTGTGTTTTTTTGCCAGTGTCTTAATCAAAATCTGCTCATTGACAATACGTACGAACCTTATTAACGCCACCTTATTAAAAACCTTACCATCATCACCTTGACATCTTATTAACATCACCATCCATTTCATCGCCCTTTCTCTACAAAAACTTCAATCTCGCCTCCACGTCCTGCCTCACCTCCGCCTTCTGGCTCGGCGACATCCTGCAGCACACGACGGCCCAGCACACGCGGCTCAGCTCGTAGAACTCATCCGCCAGGTGGTCGAGGAGGAGGACGAGCGAGGCGCCGTCCACCACCAGGCCGTAGGAGCCCTCGGCCTGCGTCTCCTCCCTGCGGGGCGAGGCGAGGTTGTGTTGTACCGAGGAAGGATGACGGTTGACGGAAATGGGAATGAGGGAAGGCCAGACAAGGTGCGGATTCTTATTTTCTTTATGGAGGCGATTAGAAGCGAAGAGGTAGAAGGCATATTATTAGGGTACGGAACAAAAGAGAAGCAACAGAAGGAAATAAATGGTGAAACGGATGTAAATCAATTCAACAGCAATGGAGTAGGAGGCTGTGAAGAGAAGAATAGTGAATCTTGCAATTTTTGTGGCCATGTTGTCCTGCAAACTGCCAACTCAACCCAGCATAACGTGTGATACAAACAGTCGAAGCAAATGTAACACAGATGCCTCAGATAGCGGCGTGGCGACTCACGTGCACTGCTGCAGCCTGGCGGCGGCGTGCTCGGGGTCCTGCAGGCCGGTGAGGGTCAGCACGGTCATGAACTTCTTGAAGTGGCCGCACGAGTAGGCGATGTTGACCGCCGTCTCCACCTTGTCGCCCGTCAGCACCCACACCTGCGGAGGCGGGGGGGCGGGGGACTCGGTCAGTCCCTCGAAGTGACTGAATCGACCACTCGGTTATTGCGGTCCGCGTGTCTTCCCTTCACCGTGCCTTCCTCGCCGCCCCTTGACTCGGGGACAGCCCGACAAACCTGAGTCTTCCATCCAGTGCAATACCCCCGCCGCCTCTCCCTTACCCCAGCCTGATTCCCCTACCTTGATGCCTCTACCACCTACCCCACTACCCCCACTCTGCCCATAACCTCCTTCGTGTCCCACCTTGATGCCGGCCACCCGCAGGGCCTCCAGCGTCTCCTGCACACCCTCCTGTAGCAGGTCCTCCACGCCGGTGGCGCCCAGCAGGGTCAACTCCGCCTCCATCAGGTCCGTCACCTTCCTCACCGCCGCCTCGCGATCCTCCAGAACCTGTCGCGGGAACACTGGGGCGTCAGGGGCATGACTGTCTCGCCTGACGCTGCGTGCAGCCATGTCCTTAAACTCTTGGACCACACTCTTGTATTTTGGCGCTCAACATCTATGTATGTAGATATTTATTTATACCACTACGTTCTCCCTCCCCACACACACTCACCGAGCGGGCCTTGAACAGCTGCCCCGCGAACTCCTTGTACTGCTTGTCGCTGATCTCGCGCCGCCCCACCGCCAACGTGCGGAGACCCAGCTGTAGGGACACGAGGAGGGGTTAGAGCCTTAGAGGGGACGTGCTTATGTATGTATGAATGTATGTACAATAACGGATACCATATTTCTCTCTCTCTCTCTCTCTCTCTCTCTCTCTCTCTCTCTCTCTCTCTCTCTCTCGCTGATTTCCTATATAAATCTATGTAAATCTCACCATGGCGTAGTCGTCGATGTGGGCCGCCGTGGCGTCGTGGCTCCGCTGCTCGTCCTCGCTCGCCACGTGACAGCGCCTCAGCACGCTGCTCTCCGCGCCCTTGGTCAGCAGCCACAGCCGCCCCGACCACTCCTCGCGCACCACCACCGACATGCACTTGCGGTCTGCGGCGGAATGGCGAGGCTTAGGCGGAGGGGGAGGGGTTAGGAAGGAAAGAGGAGGGGAAGGACGGGGGCGAGAGTAGCAGGTGAGGAGGACGGAACAAGAAGAGCAGATGAACACGGGGGACGGGCGATGGTGACGAGGCGGTGGTGAAGAGAAGGGGAAGGGGAAGGCCTACGGAAAGAAGGAAGGAACAGCAGGGAGAGATGTACAGTGCGCGGCGCTGCGGGGAGGTGTCGGGGGTGGGTGGAGGAAAGAAAAAAGATAAGGTAAGGTAATTAAGGTAAGGTAAGCTAAGCTAACGTAAGGTAAGGTGAGATGAGGTGAGGTAAGGAAAGGTGAGGTGAGGTGAGGTAACGTAAGGAAAGGTAAGGTAAGGTAATTAAGGTAAGGAGTAAGGTAAGGTAATGTGAGGTGAGATAAGGTAAGGTGAGGTAAGGAAAGGTAAGGTAAGGTAAGGTAAGGTAAGGTGAGGTGAGGTAAGGCAAGGTAAGGAAAGGTAAGGATAGATAAGGTAAGGTAAGGTATGGTAATGGGAGGTGAGGTGTCATCATTTGAAGTTGAGAGTAAAGATGGGAAAGTGAATGAAAGGAATGTAAGGAAAGGGGAGGCGAGGTAAAGTGAGGTGAGAAGAGGAAAGGAAGAAAATGAAGCATGAAAAATTAAAGGAAAGAGAAGAAAAGAAAATGAAATGGTGGTGGCGGTGGTGGTAAAAGATAATGGTGGTGACAGTGGTGGTGTTGTTTGTGGTGGTGATGCAGGGAACAAGGAAGAGGTTGATGAAGAAAAAGGAAAAGAAGGAAAGTAGAGGATGGTAACAGCGGTTTGATAGTGTTTTTATCATTATTCTTATTCTTATTCTTATTCTTATTCTTATTCTTATTCTTATTATTATCAGCTGTAGCAGTAGAGTGTTAGAAGTATTAGCAGCAGCAGTAGTAAAAGTAGTTGCAGTAGTTGTGTAGTCACAGCAAGGCGTCGGCCGCCAGCAGCCGTGGCCTGCGTCCAGGCTCCGGCGTCCCTCCGCGGCCCGGGTCTGAGACAAACAAGACGCCATCCGCTTCGTGGCATATTCGCCCCACCCTGATAAGTCGTCAAGTTACGCATATGGCCAATACGCACTCGTGTGTGTGTGTGTGTGTGTGTGTGTGTGCTAGGTGAACAGGGGCTACACGTGAAAGAAGATAAACCCAACTTATCTTCATCCGGCCGGGGAATCAAACCCCGGTCCTTCTGGTTGTGAGGCAGACGCTCTATCCACTGAGTTACCGGGCCGTGTGTGTGTGTGTGTGCGTGTGTGTGTCTTGTGTGTGTGAGTGAGTGTGTGTGCGTGTGTGTGTGTGTGTGTGTGTGTGTGTGTCTTGTGTGTGTGTGTGTGTGTGTGTGTGTGTGTGTGTGTGTGTTACTGTTTCTGCGTCCATCTGATCTAGACTCAGCTGGGTGCATTCATAGCTCCAAGCTCCCCAAAACCAGCGTCTTTTCGCAGCCTACCTCCTGGAGCGAGGCACATACTATGTACACAAGGACTCTAGGCTCCTTGCCGTACACACCAAACACTTTGATGGCTCCCCCGCCAGTGTATCGCGTTTCGAAAAAGCGGACGCGCAGCCCCGACAAGGGCGAGACGCTGCGGCTGGTGCTGGAGCCGCCGTCGGTGCCCGCCAGGAAGAGGCGGCTCGGCAGCCACCCGTGTCTTCACGTAGATGACCACAACCGTGTGCTGGGTTCGGTGAACAGCCAGGAGTGCCTCGTCCAGCTGGACTCCGGGGCCCAGTTCACCGTCCTCTTCCACACCATGGCCAAGAGGCTGGGGCTGATCACCGGCACGGAGCCCACCGAAAAGCAGGAGATCAGCCTCTGGATAGGCTCGCGGGTGCTGGACGTCATAGAGCTGAAGGCCGTCCCCATCAGTCTGGGGGCCGGCGTGGAGATGGTCGTCCCCGCCACTGTGTTCCCGGCGTGTATAGAGGACATGTACGACGCAGACGAGGTCGTGCTGGACGCCGCATGGTGCAGGTTTTTCGGCCTGACGGCACCGACCTCTTCGTCTGCCGCCCAAAGCAGCTGCGGCGGAGGCGAAGGAAAACGGAGCGCTCCGTGGAGCCTGACGTCCTCTGGGTGCGGCAGGAGGGCAGCGCGGAGGGGGCCAGGCCCATGACGGTGCTGCTGGATACCGGCGCCCAAGGCTTCCACGTGTCTGAAAGACGCCGCAAGCTGCTCCTCGCGAGCAGGCAAGGCCGCAGGCCGCCCAAGCGCGTCGAGCTGGACTTGGACGACGGATGGCGCGTGAACGCCGCGCCGCTGGAGGAGGTGCCCTCCAACGACCATGACTTCATCATGGGGGTCTCTCTCCTGTGCAAGTACGGCGCCGTGCTGGACCACGCCCGCCACACGCTCGCCTTCAAGACCGGCCCCAAGTGGCGGGAGGTCAACACACAAGGCCCCCAGCAGGCGGTGGTCAGCACACAAAGGTTCCACTAAGCGGCTTGTCGGGAACAAGGTGGTGGAGGCGAGAAAAGCGTGTGAGGATAACAGTTACATGGCACACTAAACACCGAGCCAGCAACTAGGTTCAGAGGAAAGGGTGTGGGCAACATCCCTCCAAGTAAAGGACAGAATTATGTTCATGGATGGTGAGCTTAGGTGTGGTCAAGTTTACAGGAGCTGCCTAGAATTAGCCCACCGGCCTTGCAGACTCCTTATGTTCTTCATTTTCTCTATCTCTCTATATCTCTCCATCTACCTCTAATACTTTTCAGGTGTACATTAAGAGAGTTTCCGGAGACTAGGAGGCTGTGTCTGAGGGAACACTGATGTCTTTGTGGGTTGACGCAACAAGTCCATATTTCTTTGAACATGTTGACTGACAACTAAACACACAGCGAACAAGACTCTCCTTGCCAAGGTTCTTTGCTCTTTACCAACTTGGCGTGAATTAGCCACAAAGCAATTCCTCGTGAGTGAAGCAACAGAAATGGTAACTATAATCCCTAAAGATCACAAAAATGTATAAACCTCTACTATTATTTTTTGAAGGGGTCCAACTGGCTCTCTTCCTGACTAAAGGATAAGGACGGAGGGAATTCATGATGTGCTGTTATCAAGAAATTCTACTCACAACCTTCTAGACGCCTTGGTTGTAATGCTGTTCTCATAATTTAGTGGCTTTCAATAAGGTGAAGGAGAGACAATGGATACAATAAGGGAAAACAAAAGGAAATTAAGGAAAAGAGAAAAGAAGAGAGGAAGGAAGGAAGGAAGAAATGAAGAAAGGAAGGAAGGAAGGAAGGAAAGAAGGAAAAAAGAAAGTAAGGAAGGAAAATGGGAGCTGAGGAAGAAAGAAAGACAGGAAGACAGACAAGAAGAAAGACAGGAAGATAGACAGGAAGGAAGACAGGAAGACAGGAAGGATGATAGGAAGAAAGAAAGGAAGACAGGAAGGAAGACAAGAAGAAAGATAGGAAGACAGGAAGGATGATAGGAAGACAGCAAGACAGGAAGACAGACAAGAAGAAAGACAGGAAGAAAGATAGGAAGACAGGAAGGCAGGAAGGAAGACAGGAAGACAGACAAGAAGAAAGACAGAAAGAAAGATAGGAAGACAGGAAGGATGATAGGAAGACAGCAAGACAGGAAGACAGACAAGAAGAAAGACAGGAAGAAAGATAGGAAGACAGGAAGGCAGGAAGGAAGACAGGAAGACAGACAAGAAGAAAGACAGAAAGAAAGATAGGAAGACAGGAAGAAAGACAGGAAGACAAGAAGAAAGAAGATCGTATCACGGGCGTCGTTCTTTTAGCCAACCTGAGTCGAAGTCGAGGATCTGCAGTCGCGTGTACGTCCTGGTCTCCCCGCGCACATTGAGGCTCAGCTTGTCCTCCCGCTTGCCAAGGAAGACCACGCCGTACCTGAGGGCGAGAACGAAGTGTGCTGAGCCGCTGCAAAGTTACGTGAAAGTAAAATAAGTAGCGTAAAGTCGATGGCCGAGCAGGATTGAAGATTACGGGTGGAGTGTGTTGTGTAAGGAAGGGCAGAGGATGTTGATAGATAGAGAGATAAGGAGAATAAGAGAGAATAAACCCCACCACCTACCTCTCCTTTTTCCTCACGCCTGACGAAGGAAATGAAGGATGTTGAGGAAAGGTTAAATCGCCTAAGTAGCAGGATACGTGTTAATGGGACCACGTGATGATGGGTTTTCCTGATGATGGGCTGACGTGAAATGATTGTAGGGGAATGAAAAGGAGGTTGAGGGGATAGAGGAGTTCAACACAAATAGGAAGATTGACAGATATAGATATGGAAAGTGAGAGAGAGAGAGAGAGAGAGAGAGAGAGAGAGAGAGAGAGAGAGAGAGAGAGAGAGAGAGAGAGAGCGCCTTCCCCCCTTCACCCACCTCGCACACGCCTCCACCAGGGCCTTCTCGTCGGGGCTGGAGGCGTGGTACTCGGGACCCAGCTCTTGAAGTTCCACGCTCTCCTCGCTGGCCTTCATCACCGCCAGCTCCTGCTCCGGCGCCGCCTTGGCCGTGACCTGCACCGTGTGGCACAGGGCGAGGGTCACCAGGAACGCCACCAGCTCGTCCTGAAGGTGAGACGAGAGGTATACAGCAAGCAAAGAAGATGGGTGATAAATATAGCGCGTCCTCCTTTCTAGATATGCAACGACGGGTGATGAAGTGAATAGCTACGTAGTGTTAGTGTTATTGATCTTAACCCGGTAGCAGCAACGGGCCAAATTTGTGGCTTTACCGTGTAGCAGCGACGGGTCACATTTTTGCCGTGATATAAACCCCCAAACTAGATGATGCATAAACTGATCACAAATGCATTGATATATATTATGAAATGGTTTGCATGAGTGATGATTTTTTCTCATTTTTTCTCGCTTAGAGGGGCCTTTAAGAAACATGATCCCTGCAGCTACCTGGTTAAAATTTGTTTCTTGGATATTACTCAGTGTATATTTTTTTGTATATCTTTTTTACAGCAAGGGATACAGCTCAAGACAAAGAAAACGAAACACAAAAACAAAAAAAGCCCTCTAGACGCTGCTCCAGAGAAAAAAAAAGAAAAAAAAAGAGAACGAGAGGCCAGTAGTAGTTTAATTAGAGAACTCATCGTGCGGGGACAGGGTAAACAAGGACACACAGGAAGGGATGACTCGCTTGAACGAAATACCGAATTCTATTAAGTTGTGCTTTTTTTTTCACTTTCTCACATCACCTTTTTTTCCCCCTTTATAAATATTTACCCTACTCCTTCCCTCCCTTCTTTTCACCTTAGACAGTCACTGCACCATTACGCTTACGAGTTCTTTAACGATTACCATTCCTCCTGCCTATGACTTCACCTCTTTCAGGATGAGCGTATCAAGACACCTCTCCACCCGAAATTGACCTCTCTTTTAGCTACTCTTTACTGTTTACTTTTGTGGGAGCGGCGAGTAGCGTTTTTTTTTTTGTGTGTGTGTGTACTCTTTTTGTTGCCGTATCCTTTGATGTAAAAAAAAAAAAAAAAAAAAAAAAAATTTACCATGCACACAACTCACGACATCACAATAATCAAGTCGCTAATAGTAAATTGTAATCCATCACCCTCGACAAAGAACGCAGGGAGGAAATCTAGTCATCTCGGTTTCCCTTTATATCTCCACTAATAATTTCAACCCTCCTCTCTGTCCTCCCTTACCCTAACGTTGCCAGATTGCCTTACTCAGCCTCTTATATTTACCGACTTCCGACCCAAATAAGGAGATTCACTTATAATTATCGTTAAAATAGCTAATTCCTGATGTTTCTTGGTAATAGGCGTCAGAAACCGGTAAATATGACAATCTGGCAACGGTGGGGGTCAAGTCTCCACCCTCGTATTCAGTGTAGACATATTATCACCGTCCACATAACTCAGCGCACCTCCACATTAATCAATCAAGTCTTTTAGTTAATTTTAATCACCTTTGTTTTTAGTACTTTCTCCATTTCCCTCTTTATTCCTTCATTAAGCTCAACCGTCTTCTTTTTCCTCCCTTTTTCTTTCCACCTTAATGATCGTTGCAATTTATCATCATTCACATAAGCCAGAACATCTCCACATAATCAAATCCTCAAGTAAGTTTAAATCCATCACTGTAAGGAACGCTGGGCTGGAGGCAACGTTGTCAAATTGTCGTACTCTGCCTCTTATGTTTGCCGATTTCCGACCTAAAAACTGCTTTCAACACCCAAATAACTGCCTTCATATACAATTATCGTTAAAATGGTTAACTATTGATGTTTCTTGGCAATAGTTATGGGTCAGAAACCGGTAAATACGAGGCACTGAGTATGATAATCTGTCAACGGTGGCTGGAGGTGATGTTTCGATGACTAACCGACCCAAAACAAAACGCCAACGCACGTGACTTGGTGGTGATGGCGTGAGGGTGCCTACTTTGCTTCTGTTTCCTTCGTCCCTGTGTTATGTCTACCTACGTCTTCGAGTGCGCAGGTATTATCATTGGTAGTGTTGTTTACGTTATCCATGCAATATTGTCCTCGTGTGGTAGAAGGCGAATTTTAAGTGTAAAGGATTGTACGGTAAGGATTGGTTTTAGTAACGATTCTACTACATAGCCTACCCCCGTTTTGGTGTATTTTTATTTTTTTTCATTAGTCAAGTATAGAGTAAGGAAGTTGATTAGCAGGGAACAAGGAGATATAGGGAAGTATATTTATTTATTTATTTATTAGTCAAGTTTATAGTAAGGAAGTTGATTAGCAGGGAACAAGGAGATATAGGGAAGTATATTTATTTATTTATTTATTAGTCAAGTTTATAGTAAGGAAGTTGATTAGAAGGGAACAAGGAGATATAGGGAAGTATATTTATTTATTTATTCTTTAGTCAAGTTTATAGTAAGGAAGTTGATTAGAAGGGAACAAGGAGATATAGGGAAGTATATTTATTTATTTATTTATTAGTCAAGTTTATAGTAAGGAGGTTGATTAGCAGGGAACAAGGAGATATAGGGAAGTATATTTATTCATTTATTTATCAGTCAAGTTTATGGTAAGGAAGTTGATTAGCAGGGAACAAGGAGATATAGGGAAGTATATTTATTTATTATTTATCAGTCAAGTTTATAGTAAGGAGGTTGATTAGCAGGGAACAAGGAGATATCACAGGGATGGTAGAAGTGGAGTGAGGAAAATATCTGTGCAGTGACATCCTATTACTCCCCCCCCCCCCCCTTCCTCCTCGATATTCAGAGCAACAATATATATAATTATCCGTAGGCTTTTAATTGTACTTTTTTGAGATTCGGTTTTCATTTATTATTTCATTACATCATTACGTTCATTACAGGAGCAGCGAGTAGCGGGCTTTTTTTTTTTTTTTTTTTTGATTGTTTCCTTTTTTGTGCCCTTGTTCTGTCTCCTTTCCTGTAAAAAAAAAAAAAATTGTTTGTTGTGTCTGTGATTCTTCTTTACCTTATACTTTTACCCTCATCAAAACAATTAGGCTATCATTAGTATATAGTTGTTCTTGCAGCCTACCTTTATTTATTTATTTATTTATTTATTTATTTTTTTACTATTTATTGCATTACTCCAATATGTTCATTTATGGTTTCTTGCTGCTGTGATTTTCTACCATATACCTTTTCCCATCAACTCAAAATTATTATAGTGCTCATTTTTATAGTCTACCTTTATTTTCTTTCGTTTTTTTAAGGTTTTTGTTTTGTTATAATCATGATGCACTCACGTTTTAATATTCACTAGAAATATATTAGCGATAGAGATTTTTTCATGCATAAATCAACAAGGCCAACTGTAGCCTAGGAGAAAAATATTTATGTTCGATGACAGTTTTCGTTAATGTTCGACGTTGAAGGTCAGCTTGGCACAGTTAAGAGATTGTAAATTGTCGTGCCGGGGAAATAAGGAAACAAGTGAAATCATTTTGTATGTGTGTGTGTGTGTGTGTGTGTGTGTGTGTGTGTGTGTGTGTTAGCATGCAGTTAGAGCTAATGTTTCTTTATCCCTTCATTTATATCATCAAACCAAATAAGGTAGAAAAATGCTAATGCTAACCTCACTTCAGCTAAACTAATAGTCTAAATTAGCCTAACCTACCGTAACCTAGCCAAAACTACACCTTACTTTACTCTGTCATAATCTAACCTGACCGAAACTTACTAAAACAATCTTACTTTTCTCCTAGCGTAATCTAATGCACCCTAAATGACCATAACTGTACCTACTAGCCTAATCTACAAACAACAACTCTACTCTTTTTCGTGTCACTCTTCAATGGCTATTACTCTTTGATCGCCTAGCCTTAAGTAAAACTACCCTATACCCTACCTTACCTTGCCCTTCCCCGCCCTTAACAACCCTAACTTAACCTACCTTAATATACACACAAACGCCAGCCAACCCTTATCCTTGTTACCTTTTAATACCTTACCTACCCTACTGTACCCTAACCCTAACTTACCTTAATATACATACAACCCATCCCTTATATGTGTTACCTAACTGTACCCTACCTTACCTTACCTTACCTTTCCTTACCCTAACCTAACCTAACTTAACCTAGCCTGATATACAGACACACCATCCTTCAATGTGTCACCCTTTAATCTATAACCCTTTGACCTCCACCTCCCCACCCACCGTCATCTGCGTGATCTCCTCCCCTACGCCGTCCTCGCCCTCAGCTGTGGTCGCCGAGTGCAGCCTCCCGTCGGCGTCCACGTAACTGCGGCCGTTCACGGAGCACCGCCGGAAAGTCATGATGTTCTCCGTCAGCGTCCCCGTCTTGTCCGAGAACAGGAACTCCATCTGACGAAGCGAAGGTGAGAATGGGTGGGTGGGTTAAGGGGGAAGGGGGTTTAGAGAGGCCGGGTACTTAGATCACCTATTTCCAAAGGGCGAATGGGAGATTTGGTCGGGTTCTCATGAGTTTTTTTTTATTTATTTCGCGTTCATGGTATGTGTGGGTTGGCGGGGAGGTTAGGGGGCGGGGGGAAGGGACTCACAACACCTATTTCCAAAGGCCGAAAAGGAGATTTAGTCGGTTTCTCATGAGTTTTTATTTTATTTTTGCGTTCATGGTATGGTATGGGTTGGTGGGGAGGTTAGGGGGCGGGGGGAAGGGACTCACAACACCTATTTTCAAAGGCCGAGAAGGATAGTAGTCTAGTTCTCATGAGTGTTTTTTTCTTTTTCGTTCCTGGTACAGAAGCAGTGAATGGGTACCAGGTATTAATCGGGGGTTGTGTCCCGTCTCCTGAGATCTGTTCCCTTCTCCTATAATTCTTTCCCCTTCTGTCTCTCTCCGTGACCACAGATGTTGCGCCGCCTAAACGAAACTTTCCAAACGTTTTCCTGGTATAGAAGATTTGCCAAACTACCAACAACTCCTACAAAAGTCTTGCCAAATGTGTGTGTGCTTGGGTGCCGAATTATTTAATCACGAATATGGCCATCATCGTGCCATATAAATTCCTGTCGTAGTAGTTGTTTCTTTTCCACTTGGTTCACTAATGGTTAAATTATTATTGATTCTAAAGCAAAGTATTAAGCATAGGTTGTGTCCTGCTCCTTCTTGCGTGTGTCTCTCCCCTCTGCCCCCGACACTTCCACACCCCTTCCTCTCCCACCTCCCTCTTCATAACCCCTTCCTCCCTCTCCCTCCTCCTCACCTGTCCGGGCTCCTCGTTAAGGTCTGAGGTGTTGACTTTGGGCGCCTCGTCTTCCCCCGTGCCCGTCACCTCCTCGTCCCACTGAAGGAAGAGTGTGCCCAGGAACTTCTCGATCTCTGGGGGAAGGGGAAGGGAAGAGTGAGGGAGGGGAGTAGGCTTATAGATGAGAGAGAGAAAGGCATGTGGAGTGTTAGTAAGGGGGATGAAATTCTTAGGGAGGTGGAGGAGAAGAATGGATGAGAGAGGAAAAGGTATGTGGAGTGAGAGTGAAGGATAGCGAGATGTGAGAAGAGATAGAAGAGAAGTGAGGGAGAGTGGTAGATGGAAGAGAGAGGAATAAGGATGTGGAGTTAATTCGTCGGGAGGTGGAGGAGAAGAATAGATGAGAGAGGAAAAGGTATGTGGAATAAGAGTGAAGGACAGCGAGATGTGAGAAGAGATAGAAGAGAAGTGAGGGAGGATGGTAGATGGAAGAGAGAGAGGAATAAGGATGTGGAGTTAATTCGTAGGGAGGTGAAGGAGAAGAATAGATGAGAGAGGAAAAGGTATGTGGAGTGAGAGTGAAGGATAGCGAGATGTGAGAAGAGATAGAAGAGAAGTGAGGGAGGATGGTAGATGGAAGAGAGAGAGGAATAAGGATGTGGAGTTAATTCTTAGGGAGGTGGAGGAGAAGAATAGATGAGAAAGGAAAAGGTATGTGGAGTGAGAGTGAAGGATAGCGAGATGTGAGAAGAGATAGAAGAGAAGTGAGGGAGGATGGTAGATGGAAGAGAGAGAGGAATAAGGATGTGGAGTTAATTCTTAGGGAGGTGGAGGAGAAGAATAGATGAGAGAGGAAAAGGTATGTGGAGTGAGAGTGAAGAGTGAGGTTGAGGCGCAAGGTTGACTGAAAGGTAGACGAAGGAAGGGTTAGGGTGATTGATATAGACAGATAGAAAGGAATATATGCACAGTGTTATAAAAATTCATGCAGTAAGGGATGATTTGGTCGACACTAAGTACTTTTTTTTATTCTCCTCCTCTCTCCTCCTTCTTCTCCTCCTCCTCCTCCTCCTCCTCCCCCTCCATGAGCTCCCCCTCGCACCACCATCACCACCACCACTACCACACCACCACCACCACCACTCCCATTCCTTCCCCATCCTCCTCCTCATCTTCAACCACCATAACATCTCCCCCCACCAGACTCCTCCTCTACCTACCCCCCCCCCCCCCCTTACCCAGTGTGACGTAGAGGGAGACAGGGATGATGTAGCTGAAGATGACGAGGAAGGAGACACTGTCCTGATATACGTCCTTGGCTGTCACTGCTGTCTCGGTCACGTTCGATTGGGGGCCCAAATACCACATGCTGTCTGAAGGAGGCGACGAAGAGGGGGAAGGGGTGGGGGACGGGAAGGGAGGGAGATTAGAGTGTGTTGTCAAGGTGTTGCTGTTGTTCTGTACATATGTTTCAACCTGTTTCTGTATGTCTTTGCAAATTTGCCTGTGTTTGTCTGTCTATTTTGTCTGTTTTCTGTGTTTCTCTGTTTATGTATCTTTTACCATGTGTCTTTGCAAATTTACGTATGTTTGTCTGTCTATTTTGTCTGTTTATGTATCTTTTACCATGTGTCTTTGCAAATTTACGTCTGCTAATTTTGTCTGTTTTCTGTGTTTCTCTGTTTATGTATCTTTTACCATGTGTCTTTGCAAATTTACGTATGTTTGTCTGTCTATTTTGTCTGATTATGTATCTTTTACCATGTGTCTTTGCAAATTTACGTCTGCTAATTTTGTCTATTTTCTGTGTTTCTCTGTTTATGTATCTTTTACCATGTGTCTTTGCAAATTTACGTACGTTTGTCTGTCTATTTTGTCTGTTTATGTATCTTTTACCATGTGTCTTTGCAAATTTACGTCTGCTAATTTTGTCTGTTTTCTGTGTTTCTCTGTTTATGTATCTTTTATCATGTGTCTTTGCAAATTTACGTATGTTTGTCTGCCTACTTTGTCTGTTTCCTGTGTTTCTCTGTTTATGTATCTTTTGCTATGTCTTTTACTATCTCTATATCGTTCTCTTTCTGTCTTATTATCAACTTTTATTTCTTTTTAACTCTCCGTTCATGCCTATAAGTTTGTCTGTCTATTTTGTCTGTTTTCTGTGTTTCTCTGTTTATGTATCTTTTATCATGTGTCTTTTACTATCTTTACATCGTTCTCTCTGTCTTATTATCAATTTTTTTTTTTTTTAAATCTCCGTTCATGCCTATAAGTTTGCCTGCCTATTTTGTCTGTTTTCTGTGTTTCTCTGTTTATGTATCTTTTGCTATGTCTTTTACTATCTCTATATCGTTCTCTTTCTGTCTTATTATCAACTTTTATTTCTTTTTAACTCTCCGTTCATGCCTATAAGTTTGTCTGTCTATTTTGTCTGTTTTCTGTGTTTCTCTGTTTATGTATCTTTTATCATGTGTCTTTTACTATCTTTACATCGTTCTCTTTCTGTCTTATGATTCCTTTTTTTTTTTTTTTTAACTCTCCGTTCATGCCTATAAGTTTGTCTGTCTATTTTGTCTGTTTTCTGTGTTTCTCTGTTTATGTATCTTTTGCTATGTCTTTTACTATCTTTACATCGTTCTCTCTCTGTCTTATGATCTACTTTTTTTTTTTTTTAACTCTCCGTTCATGCCTATAAGTTTGTCTGTCTATTTTGTCTGTTTCCTGTGTTTCTCCGTTTATGTATCTTTTACTATGTCTTTTACTATCTATACATCATTCTCTCGCTGTCTTATGATCTACTTTTATCTTTTTTTAAACTCTCCGTTCATGCCTATAAGTTTGTCTGCCTATTTTGTCTGTTTTCTGTGTTTCTCTGTTTATGTATCTTTGCTATGTCTTTTACTATCTATATATCGTTCTCTCGCTGTCTTACGATCTACTTTTATCTTTTTTTAAGTCTCCGTTCATGCCTATAAGTTTGTCTGTCTATTTTGTCTGTTTCCTGTGTTTCTCTGTTTATGTATCTTTTGCTATGTCTTTTACTATCTTTACATCGTTCTCTCTCTGTCTTATGATCTACTTTTTTTTTTTTTTAACTCTCCGTTCATGCCTATAAGTTTGTCTGTCTATTTTGTCTGTTTCCTGTGTTTCTCCGTTTATGTATCTTTTACTATGTCTTTTACTATCTATACATCATTCTCTCGCTGTCTTATGATCTACTTTTATCTTTTTTTAAACTCTCCGTTCATGCCTATAAGTTTGTCTGCCTATTTTGTCTGTTTTCTGTGTTTCTCTGTTTATGTATCTTTGCTATGTCTTTTACTATCTATATATCGTTCTCTCGCTGTCTTACGATCTACTTTTATCTTTTTTTAAGTCTCCGTTCATGCCTATAAGTTTGTCTGTCTATTTTGTCTGTTTCCTGTGTTTCTCTGTTTATGTATCTTTTGCTATGTCTTTTACTATCTATACATCATTCTCTCGCTGTCTTACGATCTACTTTTATCTTTTTTTAAGTCTCCGTTCATGCCTATAAGTTTGTCTGTCTATTTTGTCTGTTTTCTGTGTTTCTCTGTTTATGTATCTTTTACTATGTTTTTTACTATCTATACATCATTCTCTCGCTGTCTTACGATCTACTTTTATCTTTTTTTAACTCTCCGTTCATGCCTATAAGTTTGTCTGTCTATTTTGTCTGTTTTCTGTGTTTCTCTGTTTATGTATCTTTTATCATGTGTCTTTTACTATCTTTATATCGTTCTCTCGCTGTCTTACGATCTACTTTTATCTTTTTTTAAGTCTCCGTTCATGCCTATAAGTTTGTCTGTCTATTTTGTCTGTTTTCTGTGTTTCTCTGTTTATGTATCTTTTGCTATGTCTTTTACTATCTATATATCGTTCCCTCGCTGTCTTATGATCTACTTTTATCTTTTTTAAACTCTCCGTTCATGCCTATAAGTTTGTCTGTCTATTTTGTCTGTTTCCTGTGTTTCTCTGTTTATGTATCTTTTGCTATGTCTTTTACTATCTATATATTGTTCTCTCTCTGTCTTATGATCTACTTTTTTTTTTTTTTTTAACTTTCCGTTCATCCCTATAAGTGCGCCTCCACCTCTCTGTCTGTCCCGGTCCATACTCACCGATGACCTCCTGGTTAAACACTTGGTACTTGAGCAAGGTGCACAGGACGATCTCAAACACCATGAACACGAAGAAGAACACCAGGAAGTAGTTCATGGACCTGTATGGGCAGACGAAGGTGGAGTGAGGGAGAGGAGGTGATGATGGTGTGAGGTGGAGTGAGGTGATGCAAAGGATGAGGTGGAAGAGCAGGAGAGCGAGAAAGGGAGAGGTGGAGAGAGGAAAGTCAAGAAGAAGGGAAAGGTTAGTGGGTTAGCACGTGGAGAATGATAAGAGGGAAGTGGGAAGGAAAGGGAGAGATAAAGGAATGCAGGAGAAGAGGAAGGCGATAGAGAGGTAGAGTAGAGGTAGATGGAGGAAGGGAGAGGAGGGAGGAAGGAAATTAAAGGAGTTGAGAGCAAAGAAGGTGGGAAATGATGAAAGTTTGTGAATTGAATAAAAAGGGATAGGGAGAAAAAGATGAGTTAGAGGAAGATAGCTTTAAAGTTAGAGAAATATTTAAAGGGAGGGAGAGGGAAAGTGAAAGGTTGAGGAATGAGTACACACACACACACACACACACACACACACACACACACACACACACACACAGAGAGAGAGAGAGAGAGAGAGAGAGAGAGAGAGAGAGAGAGAGAGAGAGAGAGAGAGAGAGAGAGAGAGAGAGAGAGAGAGAGAGAACTATCGCTGAAACATTTAAGTACACACCCTTTTCAACCTAAAGGCTTAATCAATTATATAAACGTCACTTGATTATTTATTTATATTTATCTTCTTGACTTGATGGATGGAATAGCAAATCTCTCTCTCTCTCTCTCTCTCTCTCTCTCTCTCTCTCTCTAGTATATCTATCTGTGTCTGTTTGTGCGTTTGTGTGTGTTTGTGAGTCTAGGTGTCCTATTACCTCTCTCTCTCTCTCTCTCTCTCTCTCTCTCTCTCTCTCTCTCTCTCTCTCTCTTTTACTAGTATATCTACATCAATCTAACCAAAGAAACACACACACACACACACACACACCAACGGCAAAATGTTTGTGTGTCAAAGTGTGTGTGTGTGTGTGTGTGCGTGTGTGTGTTGGAAAGCAGGCAGGGTATGGAGAAAGTACTGCATATATTGACTTGCATAGTTATGGATGGGTTAGCAACAGGGTGTGGATGCGGGCCTGAAGGGGGGGTGGATGAGTGGATGAGGGGGGGTGGGGAGGGATGAGTGGGTAGGGGGGATGAGGGGTGGGTGGAAAGGTAGGTGAGTGAGTGAATGGGTACGGCCTTAGGTGAGAGAGAGAGAGAGAGAGAGAGAGAGAGAGAGAGAGAGAGAGAGGTAATAGGACACCTTAACTCACAAACGCACAAACAGACACAGACAGACAGAAACAGAGAGAGGTAGTTTGAGGTAACTTTTGTTTTTATGAGATTTTAAAAAGAGAGAGAGAGAAAAAAAAAAGAGAGAGAGAAAGAAGCAAAACCCACTATAGGCAGGCGGACACACACACACACACACACACACACACACACACACACACACACACAGAGAGAGAGAGAGAGAGAGAGAGAGAGAGAGAGAGAGAGAGAGAGAGAGAGAGAGAGAGAGAGAGAGAAAGGGGCAGACTGCGGTAACTGTTCTTTATGACATATCAGGAAGGCGTGTGTCGGGCCTTCCCTAACAGGCGTGGGGGGTCAAGGTGAGGAGGAGGAGCAGGAGCGGGAGAAGGGGAGGAAGCTGTGGAGAATTAGAGATTAGCTCGGCCTTTCTTTTTCGTATGGCGCTCACTCGTCCGTGTACTCGAAGAAACAATTGATTTTTCTTCCTTTTTTTTATCTACTATTTTTTTTCTGTCTGTTTCTGTTTCTCTCTATCCGTCTCTGTGTCTGTCGCTGTCTCAACTATACTCGAAGAAACAATTGATTTTTCTTCCTTTTTTTTTTGTCTATTTTTTTTTCTGTTTGTCTCTGTTTCTCTACTATTTTTTTTTTCTCTCTCTCTCTCTCTCTCTCTCTCTCTCTCTCTCTCTCTCTCTCTCTCTCTCTCTCTCTCTCTCTCTCTCTCTCTCTCTCTCTCTCTCTCTCTCTCTCTCTCTCTCTCTCAATTAAACACTGGAGACCACACGTATTTCCTGTAACACTTGCCTCATCCAAGCCCACTCCGGCACTGCGTCACGGACAGAGGGAAGGGAAAGGTTCGAAGCTAAGAGTGACAGGGAGAATTTAACACTGGGCTTGGGGTGATGTAGGCTTGCAAGGCCACGAGTGACCAGCGATATTTTAGAAGCCGGATCTTTATATATGTGTTAAGAGACGGGGAATTTTGATAGTAAGTGATGGTAGGTGGGTGTATGTGTATGTTAGCCGGTTCGAACGCGTCACTCCCTTTGGTATTTAGCTCAGGAAACAAAAAGCTGCTCACCAAAATCCCCAGTCCATGGTCTTAGTGTGTGATAAAAGAGTTGTAATAATGATAAATGGTAGATAAGGTGTGTGTGTGTGTGTGTGTGTGTGTGTGTGTGTGTGGGAGTTAGCCAGTTCGTAACACTTCTTTCCGTTTCGTAATTACATCTGGAAACAAAAAAGCTATATTATCCAAAACTTTCAGAGAAGGACTTTTAATTATGATACAACACACAACTTTTATGATGAAGAGTGGTAGTAGGGTGCGTGGTCGCCAGTTCGTACGCACCTTACCATTTAGTACATTAAGAAACAAAAGCTAATCTCCAGAAATATTAGAAAAGTAGCAATATGTGATAGAAGAGACAGTGCTACACGTATATATAATTACATGAACAATAGGACTGGCAAAGCAGGGAGACATGGGAAGCTAGGAAAGGGACGTTTTATGATGGGAACAGATAAATAAAGTGATGTAAACAAGCATGGAGGAAGGGTATGCAGGCAGAGTAGTAGTAACAGCAGTAGTAGTAGTAGAAGCAGTAGTAGTAGTAATAGAAGTAGTGGTAGTAGTAGTAGTAGTAGTAGTAGTAGTAGTAGTAGTAGTAATAGTACTAGAAGTAGTAGTAGTAGTAGTAGTAGTAGTAATAGAAGTAGTAGTAGTAGTAGTAGTAGTAGTAATAGAAGTAGTAGTAGTAGTAGTAGTAGTAATAGAAGTAGTAGTAGTAGTAATAGAAGTAGTAGCAGTAGTAGTAACAGAAGTAGTAGTAGTAGTAGTAATAGAAGTAGTAGTAGCAGTAGTAATAGAAGTAGTAATAGTAGTAGTAGAAGGCCGAGCAAGAGTTAGGCAAGCAAGCAACCAAGCGAAATGTATTTAACACACGTAATCTATAGACTTAGGAAGCAAGTACTCTTTAAGCAAGAAGGTAAAGGGGAGGGTAAGGGGAGAGAGAGAGAGAGGGGAGAGTCACAAGGCAGGGAGAGGGAGGGGTAGGAGGAGCTGTAAGGGAACGATAACATACGATTAAAGAGCTATTTATCACAAGGTCAAGAAACGACACACACGGCTTTCCCTTATCGCTGCCGGGGATTAACGAAGACGAACACCTTAGTCACGCCCACGCCCTTTGATAACTAAGAGAACGGGGAGTGGTAGATGGGTGGGTGGGGGGGGGGGGGAGTGCGGGTGAGTGCGTAAGAGAGAGAGAAGGTAAAAGAATGTGAGGGAGAACAAGGAAAACGAAGGGAAAGTCAATATAAGGAGGAAATATAGAGGAGAGATGATGAGTGAAGAGAGAGAGGTGATGAATGGGTGGGTGTAGTGAGTGTAGGGGAGTGTGTTAGAGAGAGAGGGAAAAAAAAGGAAGGTAGAGGGGAAACGAAGGGGAAGGAGAAATGTATAAAGTGTAAGAGAGGAGATGGGTAGATAGGGTAAAGGTGTTAGGTTGATTGCAGGTAAGTTTTAGAGAGAGAGAAGGTAAAAGAAGGGAAAGGAGAGCCAGGGAAAGAAGGAAAAAGAAGGGAAATGAGTCTGCAAAGAGATCAGAATTAATGTAGAGATGGTGAGAGAAGGGAGGAGAAAAGGGGAAGGAAAAGAGACAAGTAATGGAGGAAAAGTTGAGAGAGAGAATGGAACGTAAAGAGAGAGAGAGAGAGAGAGAGAGAGAGAGAGAGAGAGAGAGAGAGAGGGGGGGGGGCATTCCATCTCTCCGACCTTTCCTCACATACTTTCCCCACCCTCTTCTTCTCTCCCCTCCCCTCCCTTCTTTCACCTTCCTCCCTTACCTTTCCCTCACTCCCCTTCATCTACCCTTCTCCTCTTCACCTCCCCATCATCATTACTCACTTGTCTATCGTGGAGAATTTGTTGCTTTTAATCTTGGAGTTGAGGGCCATCTTCGTGTCCTTCCCTGTGTAGATGCAGACGCCTGAGGGGGGAAAAGAAGATGGGTGAGGGGAAGAAGAGAGGAGAAGGTGAAGGTTGAAAGGGATAAAGGAGTAAGAGTAGTAGTAAAGAGTAAGTAAAGGGATAAATTAGTAAGTTAGATGAAGATGGGGAGAGAGATCAGATAAAAGCGTAAAGAATAAAGGGAGTGAATGGGAAGAAGAAAGAGGGAAGGATTAAACAGCTGTGTAAATTAAATGAAAAGGGGGAAGAAAAGGAGGGAGAGGAGGAAGAAGAGAGGAAAGATGAAGATGGTAAAATTATAATAAGTAGATGAAAAAGAGGAAGAAAGGAAAGAAGAGAGAGAGGGGAAGGGGGGACGGGAAAAAGAGTATAGTAGAAGGGGAAGAGAAAAGGGAAGTGAAAGACAAGGAATGAGAAAGGGGAGAAGAAAGGGAGGGAAAAGAGGGAGAACACAAAGAGAAAGAGATCAGAGCAAAGTGAGGAAAAAAGTAGAAGGGGAGAGAAAATGAAGGTGAAAGGGAAAGAATAAGAAAGTGGAGAAGAACGTGAGAGGAAAAGGAGAAAAACAAAGAGAAAGAGAGCAGAGCGAAGTGATGGAAAAGAAGAAGGGGAAGATATAAGGTAAGTGGAAGAGAAATAAGGAAAGGTAAGGGAAAGGAAAAGAGGATGAAGGAGGCAATTCTAAGATCCTTTGTGGGGAACGTAAAAAGAAAAAAGAAAAAAAAGAAAATAGGTATAAAGTGTTTTGTATTCAAGTGGTGGAAAGAGGGATTAAGGTTAGACGGGAAGGACACACACACACACACACACACACACACACACACACAAACACTCTCTCTTTCTCTTTCAATCTGCCTGTCTATCTCTCAATCTATCTATCTATCTATCTATATATCTATCTATCTATCTCTGACTGTTAAACAAAGGGAGTAGTAGATAATTATAAGGGCAAGGAAGAGCGGAGATGATACAGATTTGGCAGAATGATAAAATGCTAAATGGAAACGTAATATCTATCTATCTATCTATCTGTCTGTCTATCTATCTATCTATCTATCTATCTATCTATCTATCTCTCTCTCCCTCCCCCCCTCACCGTAGACCCAGGCCGTGTTCCTGAGCCTGGCGCCCCGCAGCAGCAAGTTGTCGGTGGCCAGCGATGTCGTGTCCGGTCGCTCGTCGCCGCGGTACACGTCCAGCCGACCCTTGAAGTCATAGAGGTTGGCGTGTGGGAGCTGGGAAGAGGGAGTAGGGGGGGGAGGAAGTTAGTTAGTTAGTGAGTTGGTTAGTAAGTTAGTGTTAGAGGGGAGAGAAGAGGAAGGGTCAGTTTGTTATTTGGTTAGTAAGATGGTTAGTAAATTAGTGTGTTAGAGGGGAGAGAAGAGGAAGAGTTAGTTTGTTATTTGGTTAGTTGGATGGCTAGTAAATTAGTGTGTTAGAGGGGAGAGAAGAGGAAGGGTTAGTTTGTTATTTGGTTAGTAAGATGGTTAGTAAATTAGTGAGTTAGAGGGGAGAGAAGAGGAAGGGTTAGTTTGTTATTTGGTTAGTAAGATGGTTAGTAAATTAGTGTGTTAGAGGGGAGAGAAGAGGAAGGGTTAGTTTGTTATTTGGTTAGTATGATGGTTAGTAAATTAGTGTGTTAGAGGGGAGAGAAGAGGAAGGGTTAGTTTGTTATTTGGTTAGTTGGATGGCTAGTAAATTAGTGAGTTAGAGGGGAGAGAAGAGGAAGGGTTAGTTTGTTATTTGGTTAGTAAGGTGGTTAGTAAATTAGTGTGTTAGAGGGGAGAGAAGAGGAAGAGTTAGTTTGTTATTTGGTTAGTAAGGTGGTTAGTAAATTAGTGAGTTAGAGGGGAGAGAAGAGGAAGGGTTAGTTTGTTATTTGGTTAGTTGGATGGCTAGTAAATTAGTGTGTTAGAGGGGAGAGAAGAGGAAGGGTCCGTTTGTTATTTGGTTAGTTGGATGGCTAGTAAATTAGTGTGTTAGAGGGGAGAGAAGAGGAAGGGTTAGTTTGTTATTTGGTTAGTTGGATGGCTAGTAAATTAGTGAGTTAGAGGGGAGAGAAGAGGAAGGGTTAGTTTGTTATTTGGTTAGTTGGATGGCTAGTAAATTAGTGTGTTAGAGGGGAGAGAAGAGGAAGGGTCAGTTTGTTATTTGGTTAGTAAGATGGTTAGTAAATTAGTGTGTTAGAGGGGAGAGAAGAGGAAGGGTTAGTTTGTTATTTGGTTAGTATGATGGTTAGTAAATTAGTGAGTTAGAGGGGAGAGAAGAGGAAGGGTTAGTTTGTTATTTGGTTAGTAAGATGGTTAGTAAGTCAAGTGTGTTAGAGGGGAGAGAAGAGGAAGAGTTAGTTTGTTATTTGGTTAGTTAGATGGTTAGCAAGTTAGAGTGTGATGTGAAGAGGGAGAGAAGAGGCAGAGTTAGTTAGTTAGTGAGTTGGTTAGTGAGTTAGTGTGTTGCGGAGGGGTGGAACTCTTAACCACAAATCTATATCTATCTCTCTATCTATCTACTAATTTACCTATCAGTCTATCCATCTATTTATTTACCGTTCTTTCTTTAATTCGCTTGGTTTCATCTTGTCTCGCCTCTCATATTTCGTTCTTTTTATTTTCCTCTCTTGCATTCCCTTGGTCTTTCTTTCTATCTAAATATCTGTCTATCTATCTGTAACATCACTCTGTCTACCTGTCCGTCTACCTGTGTGTATATCAATCTATCTACCTATTTACCTATATATCTCTGTGTCTGTCTGTCTATCTGTCTATCTATCTCTATGTATCTGTCTATGTAACTGCCTATGCATTTGCCTCTAGCTAGCGGTGTAAAGAGAGAAGGGGGAATCGTAAGCCGAGAGAAAGGCGGCTAATGTTACCTGCATTGATAATTGTTACCTGGACGCAAATTTATCTGCATTTAATGATACCTGAGCAACAAATGGGGAGGGGAGGAGGAGGGAGGAAGGGGAGGAGGGGGAGGAGAGGAAGAAGGAAGGAGAGGGAGGAAAGAGTTTTAGAGAGTGTTTGGGGAAAGGAAAGGAAGGGAGGGGAATATATGTGTGTGTGTGTGTGTGTGTGTGTGTGTGTGTGTGTGTGTGTGTGTGTGTGTGTGTGAAGTCGTAAAGTTTAGCGTGCCAGTAAGGAAAGGCTAGTTACTTTCTCTCTCTCTCTCTCTCTCTCTCTTTTTTCTTTTTTTACAGTAAGAGCAACAGTTTAATCTTACGTTCATCCGCTCACACGTTCATCAAATAATGTTCCTCCTTCATTCGGAACCGGTAATTATCTTATTTTTGTTTACCTGTTTCCTCTTGTTTGCATATCACACAATCTTCTACCTGTGTGTGCGCTTTTTGTTTTTCTTTTGTTGTTTTGTTTGTTTTTGTTTCGTGTCGATCGTAGTGAAAGAGGTTTGAGAGGCCTCGGGTTACAGTCAGTTTTTGTTATGTATTTTCTTTTTTTTTCGTGTTTGAAGGAGTGACCGGATATTGTACTCCTAGTGTGTGCCTTTTCCGTTGCTAGGGAATTTTTTTTTTTCATTCAGGAGTAATGATTTGCGGGCTTTTTTTCATTATTGTTTTCTCTTTTTTTTCTGCCCTTGAGCTGTCTCCTTTAATGTAAAAAAAAAGTTCACATTTCTACAATTTAGTATAATATTCTTAAGTGACCTGAACTATTTATATATCGAAGAAGATAATATTATAATAGCCTGTCTGTTCCTTTAATAAGATTCAGTAATATAATTTAGTTTCTTTTTCATTTCAATAAAATTCATAATAATGATGAAAATAATTATGATATTTGAAAAAAAATTGTTGTTTATGAACTTTGTGTAATCTTTTTTATCGCAGTACATCATTTCATTATAAGGTTCTTTGGTGACCTGGTATGTTAATTATTTAGAAAGTGTATCATTTATAAATTCATTATATTTATTGATTAATTAATTATCTATATTTTTTTTCATTTCCGTTTAATTCATCTGAGCATAAATCATTATCTAAGTCAAATTCTTTCATCATCATTCAATACCGTTCAGTTTCGTTTGGCGTCTCCTAGATTATTTAGAATGCCGTTTTTCATGGCTGGGTGCTCAATTCGATGACTAAATAGGGTCATAAACAGCAGAAATCATATAACTGACCCAACTCTTCCAGATTCTAATACTTCACGCGGCGGGAATGGCATAGTTCAGAGCCACATTCTCTCGTCCAAACCTGTCTTTCTGCTGGTAATTAATATCTGGCGCTCACCTGCTCCGTTTACCTGGGGTCCGATTATGGCATCAATATGTTTTGTCATTCTGGGAACTTATATCTAGCTATTGAATTATGGAACTATCGTGGGTCTCTTCCTGAATATTACGTTCCCTCCTATACTGCCCGCTTCTTTTACCTTCTACCTTCTCCTTCCTTCCTTCCTTTCCTCCTTCCTCTCATACTTCCTTCCTTTCTTTTTTCCTTTCTTCCTCTCATCCTTCCTTTCTTCCTTCCTTTCATACTTCCTTCTTCATTTTTTACTTTCTTCTTCTCATCCTTCCTTCCTTCCTTCCTTCCTTCCTCTCATCCTTCCTTCCTTCCTTCCTTCTTTTCTTCCTTTCTCCCTTTCTTTTTTTTTTCTCTCTTTCTTTCTTTCTTCTTTTTCTTCGTCCCTCAGTCCCTTCTATCCTTCCTTCCCTCCTTTCTCCCTTCCTTCCCTCATTCCTTCCTTCCTGTACTTTTTCTTCCTCTTCATCTCTCCCCGTTCTCCTTCTCCATTTCCCTCTCCTCCTATCCTTGTCATTTTCTGTATCTCCTTTCCAGTCTTCTTCCTCCTCCTCCTCCTCCTCTTCTCTCTCCGTTTCTTACTCACTTTTTCCTATTCGTTATCCGCCTTGTCTCCTCCTAATTAACCACCTGCTCCGTTTACGTGGGAATTGATTGTGGCATTCATTTGTTTTGTCGGTCTGGGAATTTGTATCTAGTTAGTTAATTATTATGGAACTGTCGTGGTTCTCTTCCTGACACTTACGGATTTACGTTCCCAGTGACCTTTTTTTAGGATCTCAAGATTTCATTGCATTCTCCACTTCCCTCTTCTTTTATCTTCTCCCTTCTTCTCCTTCCTTCCTTCCTTCCTTCCTTCCTCCCACCCACCCTTCAATTCTTCCATCCTTCCTTCCTTCCCTCCTTCCTCCCATCCATCCTTCCCTCTTTCCTTCCTTCCTTCCTTCCTTCCCTCCTTCCTCCCATCCATCCTTCCCTCTTTCCTTCCTCCCTTCCTTCCTTCCTTCCTTCCATCCTTCCTTCCTTCCTTCCTCCTATCCATCCTTCCATCTTTCCCTCTTTCCTTCCTTCCTTCCTTCCTTCCTTCCCTCCATCCTCCCATCCTTCCCTCTTTCCTTCCTTCCTTCCTTCCTTCCTTCCTCCCATCCACCCTTCAATTCTTCCATCCTTCCCTCTTTCCTTTCTTCCTTCCTTCCTTCCCTCCATCCTCCCATCCATCCTTCCATCCTTCCTTCCTTCCTTCCTCCTATCCATCCTTCCATCTTTCCCTCTTTCCTTCCTTCCTTCCTTCCTTCCTCCCTCCCATCCATCCTTCCATCCTTCCTTCCTTCCTCCTATCCATCCTTCCATTCTTCCATCCTTCCTTCCTTCCTTCCTTCCTTCCTTTCTCCCATCCATCCTTCCATCCTTCCTTCCTTCCTCCCATCCTCCATTCCTTCCTTCTTTCTTTCTTCTTTTCTTTTTTCCTACTTTTTTTTCCTACTTATGTTCCTACCTGAGGCCTTGATTACGACACTCACCTGGCACTGCACCGTCGCCCGCAGGTTCCAGAGGTCATACTCGTTCTGCAAGTCCCTGGTTTCTGATGGACACGCAAACACCTATAGAAAGGAAAAGAAAGCATTAGACGAACACAAACATAAAGGTGAATAGAGAAGTGAGTCAGTCGATAGGTAAATGAATGTATATAAAAATCAGATAGTTGTTAGATAGATAAGCGAGTAGATTTAGAAGTGAATAGATAGGCAAGTTATTCAGTTTCTCCTCCTCCTCCTCCTCCTCCTCCTCCTCCTCCTCCTCCTCCTCCTCCTCCTCCTCTTCCCTTTCCTCCTCCACCATCCCTTTGTTCTTTCTTTCAGTTACTCCCTTCCTTCCTTCTTTCCTTTCTTTCTTTCTTCCCTCCTTCCTTCCTTCTTTCCTTCCCTTTCTTTCTCCCTCAATTCCTTCCTTCCTTCCTTCCTTTCTTTTTTTTCTCATTTCTCTTGCTTTCCTTCATTCTTCTCTTTCTTCCTCCCTTAGTTCCTTTCTTCCTTCCTTCCTTCCTTCCTTCCTTCCTTGCTCCCATCCCTTCCTTCCTCCCATCCTTCCTTCCTTTCTTCCTCTTTTCCTTTCTTTTATTTTTCTCTTCTTTCTTTCATTCTCTCTTTCTTCTCTTTCTTCATCCCTCAGTCCCTTCCTTCCTTCCTTCCTTCCTTCTTCCTTCGTCCCTCCCTCCCTCCCTCCCTCCCTCCCTCTCTCCCTCCCCCTTCCTCCCTCCCCCCTCCCTTACCAACCCCCTCCCCAAACAGTTCCCTCCCCAACTAGTCCTCCCATGACCCCTGACCCCTGACCCCTCTTTTACCCTACCTTCAGATTGGTCTCGCCGTCCAGGTTGGCCGTGGTGACGTCACACTTGCCCTCGGGGTCAGATGAGGTCAGCAGCAGCAGGTCACACGGAAATTCCTCCCTGTTGCTGACCTTGATCACGTCCCCCACATGGATCTGGTGCCATTTGACCCTCTGCAACGCCGGTCAACTTAGGGTCAGGTCAGGTCAGGTCAACTCAGGTCAAATTAGGTAAGTCAAGTGTTTTATGTCTTTTATTTTATCTTCTTTTTTTCTTCACTTGTCGGACTTGTGACCTTTCTTTTATTATTATGACTGTGTTGTTTTCTTTTTAGTTTTTTACTTGTTTTTTTCTTATTTTTTTCTTTATTATATTTTTTTTTGTATATGATTGCTGTTGTTATTATTTTCGTCGCTGTTGTTGTTTGTTGTGTTATTGTTGTTGTTATCCTCATTATTTATTATCATCACCATCATCATCTCATCATCATCATCATCAATATCAGTGGGGTCAAACGGGGTAGTTATTATATCGCTCCTTCCAAATTTAATCTTTTTATTTTTACTTCTGCAGTTTTATTGTTACCCACGTTACCCCGTTAAAATTATCAGTATACATTAAACACTTAACAACAGTAATGAATTTTGCCATAATGTACAAACTTATATTATTACCACAAAAGTTCCGTACCCTTCACTGACCTAAATATCACCTTACCGCAAAGTCATATTCAGAAGTCATGATTCAGGTAACTCGGTGATGCGTAGGTGCAAACCAGCGTTGTCAAATTATCGTACTCATCGCATTTCATTTTCGTAGTTGCTGACCGATAACTATAACAACAAAGAACGGAAAACATTAATATTCAACAGTTTTAGCACTAACTTTGATTTTCTCGCGTTACTTGTGTAGGTACGAGAGTTTGAGGCATAAAAATGAAAGATGCGATATGTGGTTAATACGATAATTTGGCAACGCTTGTGCAAACAGACCGCAGGGTGGTTAGATAAAGAGACAGCGAACGATTAGAGGAAGGTGGCGGGCAGGCAGGGAGATAATATGAAGTGCATTTTTAATCCCCGACTTTGAAATCTATTGTTCTTTATCTTTGAGGACTTTTTTTTATGACACACACACACACACACACACACACACACACACACACACACACACACACACACACACACACACACACACACACACACACACACACACACACACACACACACACACACACACACTCGAAATTGACCTCTCTTTTTGACCACTCCTCTGTACTCTATTCAGGAGCAGTAAGTAGCGGGCTTTTTTTTTTCATTATTGTTGTTTTTTTTTTTTTCACGCCCTTGAACTGTCTCCTTTTCTGTAAACACACACACACACACACACACACACACACACACACTATACAGCACTATGACCTCTAGACCTTACATTCACCCATCTTCCCTTCCGCCGCCCTACCCCCCTTGCACTCACCTTCGCCTGGCCGTCCCTGAGCACCGTGGCGGGGGCGTTGTTAACCTTGTCATCCTCCCGGTGCCTCAGCCAGTCCTCGTACGCCTGCTTCACGGCCGTCACGCTCACCACGAAGAGCAGCGGCAGGATGCTCGTCAGGGGGGACACGGGGCTGTCTATCGTGCTCTGGAGGGGAAGGGGGAAAAGAGGGAATGTGGGAGTGAGTGAGGGAAGGAGGGAGAGAGTATGTGTGAGGGTGAGGGTGAGGGGAATAGAGTGCGTGTGTGGAAGGGGGAGTGTGTGTGTATGTGTGTGTGTGTGTGTGTGTGTGTGTGTGTGAGAGAGAGAGAGAGAGAGAGAGAGAGAGAGAGAGAGAGAGAGAGAGAGAGAGAGAGAGAGAGAGAGAGAGAGAGAGAGAGAGAGAGAGAGAGAGAGAGAGAGAGAGAGAGAGAGAGAGAGAGAGAGAGAGAGAGAGAGAGAGAGAGAGAGAGAGAGAGAGAGAGAGAGAGAGAGAGAGAGAGAGGAGTATGTGTGCAAAGGAGAAGAAGAACTTGAGTGTGTGAGAGTGAGGGGAAAAATGTGGGTGACTGAGAACAAGAGGAAGAATGTGTGTGTGTGTGTGTGTGTGTGTGTGTGTGTGTGTGTGTGTGAGGGTAAGGGGGAAGGAAGTACGTGTGTGTGCGTGAGGGGAAAAGTGTGCATGTGTCATTGTGTGTGTGAGAGGGCGAGAGGAAGACTTTTGTGAGTGAGAAGGAAGGGAAGTATGAATGAGATAGTGATTGTACGTGAGTGAATGAGGAAACGTACGTGTGTGGGTGTGAGGAAAAGTGAATATGTACGTGAGAGGTGGAGAGGGAAGGGACGATGGGGAAGTATGAAGCGTGAGAAAAAAGTATATGTGTGTGAGGGAGTGATGGGACACATTGACCTTTCCCTCTATATATAAACGTTAAAAAAAATATGCTCAGAAATATGTACGTGAGAGGTGGAGAGGGAAGGGACGATGGGGAAAGTATGATGCGTGAGAAAGAGTATGTGTGTGTGAGAGAGTGATGGGATACATTGACCTTTCCTTCTATATATAAACGTTAAAAAAATATGTGTGAAAGAGTGATGGGATACATTGACCTTTCCTTCTGTATATAAACGTTAAAAAAAATATGTGTGAAAGAGTGAGGGGATACACTGACCTTTCCTTCTATATATAAACGTTAAAAAAATATGCTCAGAAATGCTATACAGACCAAACGTTATGCTAAAAGATTATGAAGACTGTGGTTAAGGGTAAGAACATGGAAACGTAGAAATATTTAAAACAAGGTCAGGGTATAGATTTAGAAGATTAGGAGTGGGACTGTAAAAAAGAAATATGAAGAGGAATATATAAAAGTCGGGGTATTTGGTTAGAGGAGGGTAAGAATATTGATAAGTAGGAATGTAAAAAGTGGGGGTGACATGGGCAACGGTGTGTGTGTGTGTGTGTGTGTGTGTGTGTGAAGGGGAGGGACATCGCTCTTTGGGGCTGGTGGTGTGTATGTTTGTGTGTTACGTATATTGGTTATGCTTAGTCCGTTCTCCATACACACACACACACACACACACACACGTACGTACATGGATGATGGCCAGACACAGGAAGTAGAAGTTGGCCAACCGCCGGAACTGTTCGAAGAGATTCTTGGGCAGGAAGGTGACCACCGTGTACTGCGGGGGGAGAATTACATAGAATTACATAGATAACCAAACCACACAGGCCCTAAATCCCAAACTAGGTGGTCTGTCCTAAACCTAAGTGACAGTTGTTATGCGGCCACCATGGCGTTGAAACTGACTTAGTGAACATTTAGATGGGGGAGATAGCGGTCAAGATTATTCTTAAACGATGGAATCGAGTTACACTGCACCACTGATGGTGGTAATCTGTTCCAATCAGCATTAGTGATGAAGAATTTTGTGCAATCTGAATGAACTTGTCTACGTTTGAGTTTAGCGCCATTATTTCTCGTTCGCGTCGAATCATCCATCACAAACAGCTTGGTCGGATCCACGTTGGTAAAACCGTTAAGTATTTTAAAGCTCTCGATCAGTTTTCCTCTGAGGCGGCGTTTTTCAAGAGAAAACAGGTTTAGATGTGACAGCCTTTCCTCGTAGGGTATGTTTCGTAATGAAGGAATCATCTTGGTTGCTTTACGCTGAAAACCTAATTTAGCAATGTCTTTCGCATGGTTGGGAGACCAAAACTGCACGGCATACTCCAAATGAGGTCTGAGGAAAGTATTATACAAAGGTAGTATAACATCTTTATTCTTGAATGAAATTTTTTTCTTAATCAAACCGATCATCCTGTTTGCTTTTTTAACGGACTCGTTGCACTGCTGGGAAAACTTGAGGTTAGACGCGACTGTGACGCCAAGATCTTTGACCGAGTGAACGCCTTTAACTTTAACGCCGCACATTTCATAGTCCTTCTTTATATTTCTAGATCCAACCTGCAGAATCTGGCACTTGTTTATATTAAAAGGCATTTCCCATTTTACTGACCAATCTGATATTTTACGCAAATCTTGCAGGCTCCGCCTGCCACATTCCGTAAGTACCGCATTGCCGATTTTCGTGTCGTCTGCAAATTTACTAATGAAATTTTTGAGACCTAGGTCAATGTCATTGATGTAAATGACGAAGAGAACGGACCCAGGGCAGAGTCTTGGGGGACACACTAGTGACTGGCATCCACTCAGAGGTCGCTCCATTTATTACAACGCTTCGCTTTCTATTACTTAGCCAGTGCCTGATCCATTCGTGAAGCTTATTTCCTTGATTTTATGAAGCAACTTGTAGTGTGGGACTTTATCAAACGCCTTCTGGAAGTCTAAATATATAATATCAAGTGATTTAGAAACATCATAGACTACAAAAAGCTCGTTATAGAACTTTAATAGATTCGACAAACAAGATCTGTTGTTACGGAAACCATGTTGCGAGTCCAGGATTAGCGAATTACACTCTAGGTAGTTAACTACTTTATCTCGAATAATTGTCTCAAATAATTTACCAATAATTGAAGTTGAGCTGATTGGCCTGTAATTATCCGGTAATTTTCGGTCGCATTTTTTGAAAATGGGCGTTACGTTAGCCATTTTCCAATCACTAGGAACGATACCATAGTGCAAAGACATATTAAACAGCATTGTTAAAGGTCTGAGTATCTCTCTTGATATTTCTTTAATTAATTTTGGATATATTTTATCAGGTCCTGGACTTTTGTTAGTTTTAAGTGACTGTAGCGCTTTGAGAACCTCATCTGTACTGATTTCAAAGTCAGGGAGGGAATGACTGTGATTTTCAATAGTGTTAGGAACAGCAGCAGTATCGGTAGAATTACTATTAAAAACCGAGGCGAAATAAGAATTTAACGTGTTCGCTATGCGTTGGCTGTCTGTCACGATATTGCCCGAATTAGCTGTTAATGGACCAATCCCACTTCTACTCTCTTTTTGTTGTTTATATATCTAAAAAAAACTTTTAGGATCTGACTTGCAATTTACCGCAATGTTTACTTCGTACCCCCGTTTCGCCTGTTTGATGAAACTTTTGACTTGTCGTCTTGCTTCGTAGTGCCGTGTACTATTTTCGGTAGAGTTGTCGGTTTTCTTTTGCCTATATAACAAGTTCTTCTTTTGGAGAGCAAGTTTGATTTCATTATTAAACCACGGAGGATTTTTAACTTTTCGGCGCTTTTCACAAGATTGTACGGATTTATCTTGTTCAGTTAGTAATCGAGCTTTAAAGTCTTGCCAAGATTCTTCGACTTCGATGTTGAATTCTAATTGAAAGTTCGTTAATGACTGTCTTATTCTTTCAAAATCCGCTCTTTTAAAATTGGGAACCAATACTTTATTCTCTGCAATCCTTGTTTGAGCTCTTATGTCGAGGCGCACCAGTCTATGATCGCATGATCCAAGGTGTTCGCCAACGCTAATATTGTCAACTAAGTTCTCTTGGGTTACTAATACAAGATCAAGAATATTATTATCGCGCGTTGGTTCACTAACCATTAGCTAAGGCAGTTATTTTCAACGAAGTCTAGCATCCTGTGCGATTCCCCCTCGGATCCCGTGAGTGCCTATATGCGGTAGATTAAAATCGCCCAAAATCAATGCATCACTGTTTCGGAGAGTTCTTTGCAAAACGCTATACACTGTTTCATCATCCTCGAGAGAGAGAGAGAGAGAGAGAGAGAGAGAGAGAGAGAGAGAGAGAGAGAGAGAGAGAGAGAGAGAGAGAGAGAGAGAGAGAGAGAGAGAGAGAGAGAGAGAGAGATACCGCATGAGAAATACACCATCTGGTTTTCTCCCTCACTTTCCAAGATGATAATTATAATATATACACAAGCATGCAGACTTTCCCAAGCGAAGATAAACGTACTACTACTACTACTACTACTACTACTACTACTACTACTACTACTACTACTACTACTACTACCACTAGTAATAATAATAATAATAATAATAATAATAATAATAATAATAATAATAATAATAATAGTAGTAGTAGTAGTCGAACCCGGGCCATCAGGATAAAGGTCGAGTAACATAACAACTCAACCACCAGTTAGCTACAAGGTCATCGCGATATAGATAAAAAAAAGCACAAAAGTAAGAACAGAATGTATTACTAGAAAACATATCAATATCCCCGTTTTTTCCCGCGTCCGTAACTATAGAGAAATGCTACGTTCATCATTCTTACAGTTAATCCCAATAAAGACGTTCTGACTAAACATTACCAGCCGTTCAGCAAACCATTCACCATTCCGGCATCGTGAATAACAGGAGTAAAGTTGTAGGGGAACCTTTGGCACTAAATTTGATCACCTTTTCTTTATCATCGCCTATTCTATTTTTAGGAGGAGCACTTTTTTTTCCTTCTTTGCGCTCCTTTTTCCATCATTTTCCTTCCACCTTAAGTTAGCCTTCTGAGCTGTTAAGAATGGCAGTATATATAGAGAGGCATGCAGAGTTTCCTACGCGAAGATATATGTACTACCACTACTACGACGACTGTTTCTACTACTACTACTACTACTACTACTACTACTACTACTACTACTATTCACTCATCACAACCCTTTCATGAGTATCATAGTCTTTGTACCCTCCTTGCCCCATTTAAAAATCACTTCCATAATCAATTCGTTCCATTAAAAGAAAAAAAAGACACTGAGCCACTCTTTGTAACACACTAGAAAAATCAAGCACTTTCTTCTATGGTAAAGACGAAAAGAAGTGGTAAAAGAGATTCCCCGTCAAGAAAAACAAAACAAAAAATAAGTATCAAAACAAGGCACCTAATTGACCTTTCTTTTGGGCACTCATCTATACTCTCTTATAGTAACAGTGATCAGCGGGCTTTTTTTCTCTCATTTATTTTTGCCCTTATGGTGCTTCCTCTACATTAAAAAAAGAATAAAAAATAGTGCAGACAAGCTTTCAGACAAACCAAGAGCTAAGAAAAAGAGAATAAAATAAACATAAAAAAAAAAAATACCAAACTAGTTCCATACGTGTCTTGAACAAAAAATGCCGTCACTTACTTTGGCCGTGGTGACCTTGTTTGTGGCATAGCGGGGGAGGTTAGGCGGCGGCGTAGGCGGAGGTGGACTGGGGCTGGCATCATCGGAGCCTAGAGACGGCGAGGGCGGGGCGGCAGGAGTAGGGGGAGGAGGTTGTTGGTTGATGTAGACGGTGCGTGTGGCGCCGCTCTGAAGAAAGGGAGTAGTGGGTTCAAGGAGAGAGAGGAGAATAGAGATAAGTAGAGAGAGAGAAAAGTGAAAGAAGAATGAAAGGATGGAAGGATGAAAAAATATTGGTGGAGGATGAGAAAAAAGGATAGACAGATAGAGAGAAGTGAAGGAAAGAAGGAAGAAAGGAATGATGGAAGAAAAAAAGGTGGGTGAAGAAAAAGAAAAGAAAGAAGGATAGACAGATAGAGAAAAGTGAAGGAAAGAAGGAAGAAAGGAAGGAAGGAAGAGAAAAGGTGGGTGAAGAAAGAAAGAACAGAAAGAAGTATAGATAGATAAAATAGAAAAGAAGGAAGGAACGAAGGAACGAAGAAAAGAAAGTAAAAAAGGGAAAGAAAAAAGAAAGACAGAAGAAAAAAGAAAAAAAAGAAAAGACAAAGGAAAGAATGAGAAAAGAGAAAACATGTAACCCGATTCACTACCCTCTCCCTAATACCACAAGCACTAGAAGAGTCCTATCGAGTAACCAGCATGAGGTCTAACCAGAACTTGAGAGAGAGAGAGAGAGAGAGAGAGAGAGAGAGAGAGAGAGAGAGAGAGAGAGAGAGAGAGAGAGAGAGAGAGAGAGAGAGAGAGAGAGAGAGAGAGAGAGAGAGAGAGAGAGATACTCCCTAATCAACTCACTCTTTTGTCCTCAACTCTGCATCTTCCTTAACTTTCAATCCCTTTCTGTATGACCCTAACCCATTCCCTCCCTTCCCAATCCCTTTCTGTATGACTGGCTTAGTGATTGGGTTCAGAGAGATTTGAAGAGATTCAGCTTAGCGATTTTGTTTATATGATTTGTTTTCGAGAGAGATTTGAAGAGATTTGATATAGAGAAAGAGATTTTGTTTTGAGATTGGGTTTAGAGAGAGATTTGGAGAAATTTGGTTTAGAGAAAGATTTGCATCCCCTCTCTTCCCAATCCCTTTTGTATGACTCATAGCCCATTCTCTTCCTTCCCAATCCCTTTCTATATGATCCGTAATATATTCCCTCCCTTCCCAATTATTTTTTGTATGACTCTAACCCATTCCCTCCCTTCCCAATCCCTTCTGTATGACCCCAACCCATTCCCTACTGTCTTAATTCCTTTTGTATGATTCGTAACTCATTCCCTCCCTTCCCAATCCCTTTCTGTATGACCCTAACCCATTCCCTCCCTTCCCAATCCCTTTCTGTATGACCCTAACTCATTCCCTCCCTTCCCAATCCCTTTCTGTATGACCCTAACCCATTCCCTCCCTTCCCAATCCCTTTCTGTATGACCCTAACCCATTCCCTCCCTTCCCAATCCCTTTCTGTATGACCCTAACCCATTCCTCCTTCCCAATCCCTTTCTGTATGACCCTAACTCCATTCCCTCCTTCCCAATCCCTTTCTGTATGACCCTAACCCATTCCTCCTCTCCAATCCCTTTCTGTATGACCCTAACCCATTCCCTCCCTTCCCAATCCCTTTCTGTATGACCCTAACCCATTCCCTCCCTTCCCAATCCCTTTCTGTATGACCCTAACCCATTCCCTCCCTTCCCAATCCCTTTCTGTATGACCCTAACCCATTCCTTCCCTCTCCAATCCCTATGTATGATCCGTAATCCATCCCCTTCCTTCCCAATCCCTTTCTATATGATTCGTAGCCCATTTCCTCCCTCTCCAATCCCTTTCTGTGTGATCCTAACCCATTCCCTCCCTTCCCAATCCATTTAAGTGACTCGTAACCGATTTCCTACCTTCCCAATCCCTTTCTGTATGAGCCCATCCCAATCCCTCCCCTCCCGAGTCCTGTCTTACTGATTAAATTCTCTGTACACGCTTTCAGACCAATTCGTTTCTTCAGGACCGTCAAGTTACCAATCCTCTTCTCGACCCCTTTCTCTCTTTTCAAGTTTCCAATCCTCCTCTCGATTCTTTTTTCTCTAATCAAGTAATCAAGCCTCTTCTCGACCCCTTTCTCTCTTTTCAAGTTTCCAATCCTCCTCTCGATTCTTTTTTCTCTAATCAAGTAATCAATCCTCTTATCGACCCCTTTCTCTCTTTTCAAGTTTCCAATCCTCCTCTCGATTCTTTTTTCTCTAATCAAGTAATCAATCCTCTTCTCGACCCCTTTCCATCCAATCAAGTAATCAATCCCCTATTCCTTTCAGTACACTCAAGTAACCAATCCTCTCCTTGATCCCTTTCTCCCTAATCAAGTAATAAGTCCTGTCTAATCCTTTAATTGTTTGGGAAGATATAGACTACGTGGGGGTTTGATTAAGGTTTCTGAATGATTAAGGGGATAACAAGAGCGATTTAGATTAAGTACTTATATTAAAAACTGATATGAGAATACGCTGTAACGGATTTAGATTGGATAAGTTCAGTTCAGGTTTTGTCTAATTATTTTCCTGTTACCCTTATTTTTGTTTCCTTATTCCCTCTCCTATTATGTCCCTCTTCCTATCGTATCCACTTTCCTCCACATTCTTTACTCCTTCCCTATTCATTTTCTATCCTACTTTCATCCGATTCTTCTCTTCCTTCTCATCCCCTTTTCTCCTGTTCTCCATCCTGATCTCTCTGCCTCACATTCTCTTCTCCCTTCTCTTTCATCCCTTTCTTTATGATGCTCCAGATACAAGCTTTTCCTTTCCTCTCTAACCTTCAGCTGTCTCGCCATCCTTTTCTTTACTGCACTCCTCAAGTTCTTATCACGTTGAGTTCACTCCTACGTGCCCTTATTGTTCACTTATTCTTAGCTCATTCTCCCTCTCTCCGTCCCTCCCACCTTAGCCATGTTCTATTTGATGCTCCGACTACGTTCTCTATTCCTCTCTTACCTTCAACTCCTCATCCTGTCTCTCGATCCTTTTGTTTACTGTCTATGATGCTCTACATACTGCTATTATTTTCCTTTCTAACCCTCAACTCATCCTGTTTCTCGATCCTTTTGTTTACTGTCTATGATGCTCTACATACTGCTATTATTTTCGTTTCTAACCCTCAACTCATCCTGTTTCTCGATCCTTTTGTTTACTGTCTATGATGCTCTACACACCTCCACTATTTTCCTTCCTAACCCTCAACTCATCCTGTTTCTCGATCCTTTAGTTTACTGTACGCTCTGGTTGCTTATCCCATTGAACTCACTCCTGCCAAACCACATTTTTCTCTTATTCTTTAGCTCATCCTCTCCCCTTCCCCTCTCATTTCCGTACCATCTGACTCTCACATAACCCTCATAGACTCCATTCCTCTATTATTCTTAACTCATTCTCCCCTTCCTTAATCCTCACAGACTCCATTCTTCTTTTATTTTTAGTTTATTCTCCCTCCCCCTTCCCGACCCTGTTCCATCTAACCCTCACATAACTCACCAGCGCTGCTTTCTTCTTCATGCCTCAGTCGTAAACACACGCACACATACACACATATATAGGTAGGTGGCTGGCGGCTCCTCGGATCACCACTTCTTTCCCAAACACGCCATCACCATCACTGCATTGCTTTCTCTGTCCCGTCGTTTCATGCAATCAGTTTATCGCTCAACACGCAGGCCATCACGAAATACCACGAAACACAATTAGTAACACTTTTTCTGCCACTTATATGTGACTCTGAGCACAACACAACACAGTAAGTCAACGAAACTGGAACACTGTGTTTAGGTTGATTCTCTTCATGCACTATAATGTCAGTCTGTGTCAGTCTATCGGCAACGCTTCTTAGGTGTGGCCACTCTTTTCTGTCTCTCTTACGCCCACGAACTCAACACAACACAAGTCAACGTACAACACTGACTCAAAGGACAATTCAGGCTTTTTCAGGTATTTTCACGTTTGGTAATTTAAGGAGTTTCTTGTTAGTTCAGTAAGGTTTCTCCGCTACTTTTATTATTCTTAACACACGTCAACGGTACCCCAGCACTATGTTAAAAGGGGTATCTTGATCGAATTGATGGGGTAATGTCGGAACATGAAACTCAACGGAACTACAACTTAATCGTTTCTTGACAGTTTATCAGCAAGGTGTCCCCGCCGCTCTTATCCCCACCGAACGCTCTCAAGTCAACGAAATCCTATACAACACTGAGTTAAGGGAGTTTTTTGATCGACTTCGTGTGATAATGTCAAGTTATCAGTGCACTTCCTCCCTCCGCGCCCGTGCTTTGTGGGTGCAGCGCCGCGGGCAACTAACTTATCACCGCTTCCTCGTCCCCACCGCCAACCCCATGCTGACAAGAGGTAGATAAGGCGTGACTTTTCGTATGGCCATATCGGAAAGCCTTAATCTTGTCCATAGTAAGTTAGCAGACTGATAGAGAGCGTGTCGTGGGTGTGGGTGTGGGTGTGTAGGGGGGGGGGCGTGTGTGTACCTTGTCCTTGTGGCGTTAA